>NW_019174485.1:0-114167 GCF_002260705.1 Seriola dumerili | reverse complement strand
TATGTGTGTGTGTGTGTGTGTGTGAACTCACCTTAAAGAAAGGGGCTGTACACATGCTAGGGAAATACATGGGTGGGGTCACGTGACTTTTAGTTACTCTATTCATTTCTATGGTAGAGAGGAAAAGAGGGGAGAACAGGGGTCATGGATCAGAGAAGATGCTTAAACAGTAAAAAGTAACAAAGACAGGACAAATTCACATTCAAGCCATAAGAACAAACTAATTTCTTTCATTAATATGAACTTTAACTGATGCTAAACAGTTTCCATTCGCTGTAATATGAATTCGGACTTTGTCATTCAACTTCTCATGCAACCAGTGTGAACTCGAGCTACTACCTAAAATACATTTAATCCTGTAAATACATCCCGTACTAACATTTACTGTCACTACTTTTGCCGCTCCTCTTACCTGGATGCTCTCCTCTGGACCCTCACACACCAAATCCTCTTGACGTAGACTTTTGTCTCAACCTGGCTCTTCTGTTTTATACCGGCGTCCACGCTGGGCCTTCGTGCTCGCGCGAGTGCGCGTGCTGTCACTTCATGCTAGTGACGTTGAACGAGGCGAGTTTGTCAAGTGTAAAGCGTTATCTCGATTAGTTATGATACTTCCGGTTAGCTTTTTCAAAATTAAACTCTACTGAACAATATTAGCTGTTTACGTTATTTGAAGTAATACAAAGTCTTAATTTGGGCATAAAAAATATAATAATCCCTAATATCTGTTTTTCATTTATTAGTGTTTTTTTGAAGCCTATGTGTTTTTTAAAGGGTATTTGTGTATTTAATTTTGGCCTTAAATTAACAGCTCCGTGAAGCACAGCTAATAAAAAGTTTAGCTGTAATACTTGATCTTTTCATTACAGGTAAGCAAATGTGTCACCTCAATCAGTTTTTCATTTAGGCCTACTACAGCTGAATGATTAGCCAAGTCACTCAATCAATTATTCATCAACAGGAAAATCGATCAGTGACTATTTTTTTATTTATTTATTTATTTTTTTTAAAGTTGAGTAGCCTAAATTTTACAACAAGCCTTAATTTAGCCTTAATTTGATCTACTTTGTTGAAAACATCAAACATTCTATGTTTCCAGCTTCTCAAATGGGAGCATCTGATGCTTCCAGAAGAAATTCCAGAGATGTTAATCAATAATTATTAGCTTTAATTTCAGCCTTAGGCTACTACTTTTTTTCAAATCTCAAAATGTTCATTATGAAGGTAAAGGGAAGAATAGGTACTTCCGGTATTTCTCTAGCTAACTGTGACCAGCTTGACGCAGGTGAGAGTTTGGACGGCCAGTGTGCTCCACCGTAAAAAAAAATTTTGTGTGCGCGCGCCGGTTGGCCGGCCGCTCTCTCTCTCTCTCTCTCTCTCTCTCTCTCTCTCTCTCTCTCTCTCTCTCTCGCTGTCTTTGTAACCCTATGCGGCCTGTCGACTCAGCAGATCATATACAGGGCAGCCACAGAGGTGCGGGTGGTGAATGCGGGGCTGTTGTTGGTCTATTCGTATAGGTCAGCAGTGCCATCGTATAGAGCAACAATGGCCGGGGCTATAGGCAGAGAATGAGGTGGATTTGGACAGCCATCCGGCGAGCCTGTTTCAATGGTGTATCGCAAAAGTGGAGGAAATTGGAATAGTCAAATTAGATTAATGATATAACTATAAATTAATAATAACAATATGGTTATGACGTAAAGTTAAAAGTGATTTAAGAATATTGCTTGTGCAAGAATACAAGAAAAAACCAAGACAGACTGAAAAGCGAGGAATAACTTTGTGACCATTTTGAGATGCTTTGCTTGTGTCACATACACAGAACATTGTTGCACTGATGCTGTTTTATCAGAACCCCTCCCCCCCTCCATCACTTCAAACACTGGGCCCCAGTTACCACAGCAACAGAAACCCTTGCCTTATCTGGATCTTGGTCCTTGACATTTCATCTAGAGCTTCTGAGGAGGCCGGTACCCAGTTCCCCTCAACATGTTCACTGTCACACAGACTCACACACTCACACACTCACACAAAGGCAGTGCCAATGTCAAATGAAACCAAAGACACAACCACCATCATTTCCCCACAACACAATTTCCACAGACACTGCTCTGACTTTATATTATGATAAAAGTGAACACTTGTGTATGTGTTGGTTTGGCATTTGTCATCGCATCTATCACACCTTATTTTTTAATGTTTGCAGATGTCTCACTCTTTCCTTTACGACTGAAATGCATGAACTTCACATTCTTACATGGTCTAAATACAGAGGACAGGTGTTGAATGCTGTGCAGATTGTGAAGCCCTTTGAGGCAAATATGTGATTT
This sequence comes from Seriola dumerili, assembly GCF_002260705.1. Classification (NCBI taxonomy): domain Eukaryota; kingdom Metazoa; phylum Chordata; class Actinopteri; order Carangiformes; family Carangidae; genus Seriola; species Seriola dumerili. Next base: position 111,837 of record NW_019174485.1, on the reverse strand, counting down.
GTGATTCTCAGCTATATATATATATATATCAAGTCAATTGTATATATATGTATATATATATATAATTGACTTGATTAAGCATTATAATGAAGAACATAGCAACCACTCCGGTAGAGGAATGACTTCTACGCAACAATGCTCACAGGGATATACATCACAGAAAGGGCATCATTATCATTCATATCATCATCATTATCTGCTTGGTGACCCTTGGGAAGCTCCTCTTAAAACTTTGGATGGATTTTTAGTCAAGTGAATAGTTGGTGTGAACGGTCCATCCACGTAATGATGTAAGGGAGAGATCATGTTTTTTCAGTCAGTGTCAGTGCCACCTTTAATTGACTTGAGTCACTTTCAACTTTGTTTGTTGTTTTACCCTTTAAACTTGTTTCTGCTCAGATAGTGTGGTGTCCTATTGTATTGACGACTGTCTGGTATTTCTACACTCTGTTAATTTCTCCAACTGAAAATTACAGATGTAAACAAAAGAGATCAGATATGCCTCATATAGGCCTGAATATAACAATATGAAAATATCCAAACAGGAACAATAAAATATCTTATTTATAATAAACTGTTTTATTTATTCTCAGTTGTGAGATGAAAGATCAATCAAACCATTGTTCATCTGCCACATGAATTTCACAGAGCTTTTTAAAGAACATGTTTTATTACAGCATGTGGAAAACATCATTGACTTCTGCTGGCTTTACATCATTATTTTCTATCAGATTAGACTGATTGATCAGATTTTATATAAAGGGCCGATGGATTTTGCAGCTCATACTAAAACCACTGATCACCTACAAAAACAGAAGAACCACATTATAAATTTATCAAGTTGTGTTCCTGCTATTTTTTCAGTGTGTGTTCCAGGTATATTTATGTACAAAATAAAAGGCAGAGTGAAAGTCGCTAAAAGTGTATATAAGGTGTATTGTTTCAAATTGGCAAGAATATAGTTTGTTTAATGTCGTTCGGGTCCTGTCTTATTGTGCTATATGTGAATTACTTTATGTGAACTATTTTATGCTAATTTAAAAGTTTATCTTGAAAAAGAGGCTCTCTGGTTAGAAAGAAGTTAAATAAAACCATACAATACAATAAATTCAATAAATTCAATTAAAATAATTGTCTTTTCAGGTAATTTATATTTTTTTACACTTTCCTTGCAAATACCTTGTAATTTCTATTACCTGTGATGGGATTTCAGAAACAAATGAACAAAAAAGGTGTAGTACTAGTGACCTGCTGGTTACCATGTGAAATCTAGTAACTTCACTGTCATATATGCAGGTCTTACCCCTACCTCTGTCTTCCCTCGTGTTTACTGACTGTACATACACTGTCACTATTCACTAAAGGAAAGATGCCAATAAAGCAATCATAAAAAGAAAGGAAATATATGCTAATATACTAATAAAGATTTTCCACATTGGAGGCCACACCATTGTATCCTCACTCCTTGTCTTTTGTCTCCTCTGAGAAGGGATTTGCCAACTTGAACGTCTTTCTGGATGGTGGGCCTTGACTGTCTGCAGTAACTGAATCCAGCTGTGATTGGAGGATCTTGAGCTGTGCCCCAGGGTACTCGGTTAATTTCCTCTGTCGTCCATCTCCTTTTGTGCATTCACTCTCACTGAGATGGAAGTGTGTGATTCACCCCTTCACTCCTTCACTCCATCACTGATGCTCACCTGAGTGGTGATTTGAAATTCTAACCGCAGGATTAATAAGCTCAGGGACGAAATCCAAGAGATTCAATTTTTACCTCAGGGCCTCCTGTGGTACACAGCTGCTCCTCTTATTTCCTTCCTCTCCTCACCAGCACGTGAAGCTTTGATGTCGGACGACATCTGACCTCACCTGTGTGGCCATGTTCAGAACTACAGCCGACTGGTTCGCTTGCTCCCTTGTGTGCACTTTGGACTAAGTATCTCATGGACTTTCCTATGGCAGCTTACACCCACCACAATATTTTACCCACCCACTCAAGAAAAAAGGCAGAGGGCTTTAATTTAATAGCTCTCCCCCACTGTGATGAAGAGGGAGATTCAGATCATTTGTCCATGCACACTCTGAACCTCTGTGCTCACCCAGAGGTGGAACAGCAAGGTTATTGCTTCTCACAGCTTATTGCTTTTCCTGTTATTGTTTGTCCCAGTTCCTCTTGATTACAGCACTGAGGGGAATAGGGGTGAATAATTTTGTGACAGGCTGTTAAATGTGAACCCGGTCAGCCAGGCTATCATTATTATGGGCTTAGAAAATACTTTGTACGTAGCAGCCCAGTGCAGAAACGGTAAATGTCTCACTTTTACTTCACTTTATTCCAGCTGTTCTATCTTTTCACTCTTTTAGTTAATGGATTCATATTATGTTTTTTTTTGTCCAGCAAGGTGTAACATTCAGATTTCCACTTTGTCACATTTTCTTCCTCATATTCTTCTCTTCTTTCAACATATATCCTGGCATGTCTTTCTGCCCCACTGTCTCTCTCTCTCTGCCTCCCTCCCTCTCTTTGATGATGGGGGTATTTCTATTCTGTGGGGGCTGTGAGCTCAGCGAGTTTGTTTCTGTGTCTATAATCCCCTCTCTCTGGGCGCCAGCATATAAAAGTGGCGAGGGGCCTGGCGCACACTCAAACAGACCACCAGTCACAGCCCCGAGTCTACTCCTTTACGCACACACTGCCACAGGTAAGACAGTGGACAAACATCATACAGAAAAGACAGAAGGGGAGGTAGACAGAGAGCAAGAGCAACCTGATGTGATACCTTATAATGATAACAACCAAGGAAGTCAATTGTAGTTCAAGCTGAAGCTATGGAGTCAAACAGTGCTGGTAAAATGTGAATTTCTTTAGTGCAAATCCATTAGTTATAAATAAATGCAGTGTGGCCTGTTCAGAATGAACACAGTTTTATTCTGAGTGCAAATTATGCCAAAACCAATTCTTACATCTAAAATATAACTTTAAAAATCAAGTTTGGTTCCACAAATACAGCATTGAATTTGCAACAAATTCTCCTTTTTAAATAATTGGTTGAAAACGAACTGCGCTTAAAAAGCTTCCAAAGGCTGTCAATATCTATGTTATATGTATATTGTAACTATTTTGGTGATTTGCAAAAAATGAAATTTATTTTATTCTTGATGTTTTTTTGATGGAATTTTGATGGAAAAGTTTTTTTCTTAATATGAATATGAGTGTAAAGCAAATGTCAAAATGGTAATTTGTCTGGTTAAATTTGAATTGAATTCAGCTTTGTTGATGAAACGTATTAGAGCTGGGAGAGGGGATCAGAGCAGTTTGAGGTTTATATCTATTCTTTTTTGCTGAGGGGAGGGTAATCAAAATTTTTGTGCGGGAGTTTCTTCAGTGTATTACAAATTGATTACAAGGGATTTTAAATAGTAATTAATATGTAATTTAGATTTGGCATCTGTGCCAGTAAAAGCTTATTTGAATTGATAAAACATGAGAAATGTCATTCGTCATGTGATGTAAAATAACATGTCTTTTGTCTGACTTGGTCGCTATGTGTAAATCATTATTCCATTAACATTAAGGTGCAAATTTTTTTTGTGTGTGTGCACTGAGATATTGTGGGGAGGATGGTGCAAATTTCCCCAGGATCTAAAGAAAATATCAACATATAACACTGGACATGGCTTTGCTTTTTAAATACGTGAACCCCCCCCCCCTTCCTCCAGCACCACTGCAAGCATTTTTTGCAACAGTCCCTTAATGTGACAGACAGCTGAAAATCTTCTCTTCTTTTCAGTCATCATGTCTGCTGGAGGAGAGAAATCCAAGTCTGCTTCCCAGACTGATGGGAAGGCCGCTCAGAACAAGATGTCTGAGATGGGCATGATGTCCTACAAGGTACAGTACATCACACAAACACTCAAGTCCATCACACATACAGTATTTTACACTCCCTTGTTCTTGTTTGGACACTTTCTCCTCTGCCACAGTCTTTCCATCTCATCTTTTCTCAAGTGTAGCTCTTGACTTTGAAACCACATCGGTGACCTCCTTTCTCACTCCCATTCTTATTCTCTTTGCCCCAACAGATGTGCGTGTACGACCAGGAGAACTTCCAGGGACGCTGTATTGAGATCACCGGCGAGTGCATGAATGTGGTCGACATGGGAATGGATAGGGTGCGCTCCCTGCGTGTCGAGTGTGGACCGTAAGTGGCCTGTGCACATACAACCGCATATACACACCCACCCACACATGCGAGTAAAATGTACCCAGCACCCACACTTGTCTGAGCAAAGAGCAGTAATTTTGCTGTTGTACCTCACCATTATCTGACGTTTCACACTCTGCATTTTAGGCATTTATCTCATGCTTTTATCCCAAATGATTTGCAGAGAGTGCAGCAGTAGAATGAACTTCAAACCTAAACTACTGACATAACAAAGCAGCAAACAGCAGTGACTGTGAAGAGAAATCAAAGATACACAGCAAGTTAAGAGTTGAAGCAATGTTCAAGGTTTCACGATAACAGTGATAAAGTCTCTATTATACTGTGCTTAAAGTGAATTAAAGGTCACATCCAGAGATTTATTCTTTTTTGTATTGCACTTCCACAAAATTGGCCCACATACAAGAGACACATTAAAACAAGAGATGTAGCCCTAAGCCCCTGATTGGCACCCATGCACAGTCCTCCCATATACCAGGTTTATGTCCAGTCCTGTTTGAAAAAAAGTCTCCAAATCCAGTGACAATTGAGCTAAGTTGGCAACACTGCAACCTGCAGACGCCCCCCGATAGATGATAGATAGCTATTTTTATTAAATTATTTTTGAACGAGCAACAGCCAATGGTTAAACTCCGACTCAGTCATGTGGCATTCGGCTGACCAATGGTGGAATTATGATCACGCAGTCAGTCACTCACTTTGGTGAAAATCCATAAACACTGGATCCTACATTTGATGACATTTCAAGGGTTATTTTTTTGAACGTTTCAAATCTCCCCTCAGAGCTACTGAACATGCTATACAACTGTTCTCACGGGATGAGTAGTGCTTCTTGTTATGAGTAAACAGATGTTTCTATGTAAAATTGGTGGACTTCTTTAAAGGTCAATACAATGATCACTGGATCTCATCGCCCTCCTCCTCTCGCCTCATTGTTTTGGTTCTTTCCCTCCTCAGCTTCGTCGGCTTTGAGCAGATGAACTTCTGTGGTGAGATGTTCATCCTGGAGAAGGGCGAATACCCCCGCTGGGACTCCTGGAGCAACTGCCAGAAGAACGACTACCTGCTGTCCTTCAGGCCCGTCCGCATGGTAAACCCACTCGGCTCAAGATTTATCTATGTTTCCCACACTCCTGATGGTAGTTTGCTCGTGTTTCAACCGCTCACCCCTCCTTTATCTCTTTCCACCACCTTGCAGGATCCTGAGAAGCACAAGATCTGCCTGTACGAGGTCGGAGAGTTCAAGGGTCGTAAGATGGAGATCATGGATGACGATGTCCCCAGCCTGTTTTCCTACGGTTTCACCGACAGAGTGGGCAGCATCATGGTCAGCTGTGGAACGTGAGTATTGTGGGAAATATGCTACGAGCATTTTCTTGCTTTTCCAGAAGAAAGAGTTCATTATTCTGGGAAATGCACTTATGTGTTTTCCCAACAACTATTCCTTTAAACATCAAGCCCTGCCTCTGTTTTCTTATGCCTGTCTACAGAGCAGAAACTCAGCTGTCTTAAATCCTTCCTCTATTTGCAGCTCTCATTAATTTTTCAACAGTGCCAACAACAAATATTACACCCTGCTCTTGCAAGAGCTGCGTCAAAAAAAAGTCTTCCTGCATGTGTCAGACAGCTTCCACATCCGGGATGTCATTCTCGAACTGCAGAAACAGCAGCATAATCACCAACTATCTGAGTACCCTCAGTGCCTGGGAGAGCGAGTTCAGGAATAGCGGCTTTTTCATCAGCAGCTAGACAAAGGTGTCATCGGCGTCAGCAGCTGAGTGTCTCTCAGAGGTGTGGCAGGCAGCAGACACAGTCTCTTAAATGCTGTGATTACTTCATTTGTAGCACCCCGCCTTTCCTGAAACAAGCAGCAGGGAGGGGGACTCACCTGTGATTTGATGCTGACAGCATGACAAACAGATCGATGTTTATTTGTTAGATATTTGTCCTTCCTAATTTGTCTTTCTAGCATCTTTCTCTCACATTTTATTTGTTTGTTTCTCATCTTTCAACCTGGTGTTTTACTGCCAAGAATCAATTTTCCCTGTTCTATCGGACATCTTTTCCCTCGCCCCTTCATCTTTTATAATTTCCTCTGCAACCTTGCTATCCACCCCTAATTTGAAAATGTAAATTCCCTTTCCTTCCTCTCTCCTCTTGCTGTGTCTCTCCCTAGCTGGGTGGGTTACCAGTTCCCCGGCTACCGTGGCAGCCAGTACCTGCTGGAGAAGGGTGAATTCAGGCATTTCAACGAGTTTGGTGCCCGCAGCCCCCAGATGCAGTCCATCAGGCGCATCCGTGACATGCAGTGGCACCCACACGGCTGCTACACCACATCCTCCAAGTGAAACCCAGCGAGGGCGAGGAAGAGAGGGATTGGAGGAGAGATGGAAGCTGAGGGTGGGCGAAGAGATGGAGGGGAAAGAGGAGGGAAGGCCAAGAAGGAGAGGAGGGAGAGGGTGTAATATTTACTCCTCTGTTCCTAAAACTCTTGGTGGTTTGAGGGCAGGATTGGACGGAAAGCAGTTGGTTGTTATTTTTAGTTGCGGGAACATTGTAATCTAGTGACCAATGAAAAGTTATTCAAGATGAAGTAGAGGAAGAGGAGATAATTATATGGACCACAGAGACCGTATCTGATAATAAATGCTCTCTCCATTTTTGTTCTCCCTCTCTCACCGACTCTGTTTGTCAGCTCCCTGCTCCACACTTTCCCCCTCTCTCCTCCCCTCCCTCCCTCTCTCCCCCTCACACACTTTGCCTCCACATCCCATCAACGTCAGCCCTCACTCAGCCCGTTGGAGCCCATCTGAGGAGGGGAGGGGGCGTACCAGTGTGGATTTGTGTGTGTTTGTGTGGGGGATGTGAAACAGAAGGAAGCCACATTAAGAGAGAGGAGGCAAATTCTCTGTGCTCAGAGAGCTGCATCAACCCCAAACCCCAATAAAGCATCTCACATCCTGCTCCACTTGAAATGAAGTCTTCTTTAACAGATACAGTTTTGATATATATGTTAAACGCCTGGATGGACCCTGTTTTTCAGAATTCCCCTGGATCACAAGTTGTCATTTCACACCCTAGGTCGATTGTCTCTACCCTCTCATATGACCCAGAGGAGCGTTTCCTGAATCAGACAGGACACATGCCAAAGATAAACTGTTAAAAATCTGTTGAAAAAAACCTGTGATAGAGGTTTGCTTAGGGTTAGGCACCAAAACAACATAGTTAGGTTTAGGGAAAGATCATGGTTTGGGTTATGATAAGTACTTTGCTCAGGTTAGAGAACCGTAATGGTCATGGATAGAATATAGAACAATCACGGTCATCTTCAGACACAAAGTGTTTTTTTATATTTTAACCAAAACCACAAATGCTGCAAAGTGAAGCTCAAACATCCAAGTAACAATGAGTAAAACACATTTTTGAGTGGATGGAGACTTCAGTAGAAAAAAAAACAAAAACATATCAACACATCCACACTTTTGACTCTGCCTTTGGAAAAAGCAGCAACCTCTGGGTCTAAAGATGAAGCCAAGTGCCAAAAACTGCAATTCCTCAAAAGTGAGTCAATCCTCCTTGACTCCCATGTTAAAATGCGCAACTTCACAGCAGAAATAAAAAAAAGTTTTCAGCCTGGTACAAAAAACAGTTTTGGTCTCTGTAGATAATTTCCCCCTTCATGAAACTGTTTATATAACTCATTCAATTTTTATCAAGGCTTAAAGTTCTGCATAATTGAGGGCGTGGTCGCTTTGAGTGACAAGTGGGTGACACGCTCCTCCTCTCTGCCCTTTTCTCGATTAGCCGGGGGTTCAGCAAAGTCAAGCACTGCCAAGATGGCGATGGTGGACAAGCCCACTCCTTATCCTCTTCAGAAACCTGTGGGCGATGTCACGGAGGCTACATCCATCTTAATATACAGCCTATGCTTTGGACTTTCCAACAAAAAAATATCACTACAAACAGAGTTCCTCAGTTTAGGGTCTCCTGTGTCTTGGGTTTGATAAGTTTGGGGCTCACTGTCTTATACATTGTAACTGGAATTGCACATTAGAAGATTTATGATGCTTCATTCTGGAAAGGGTTGGACTGAGACTTCCTGCCCGAGCAAATGCTACAAAACAAACAAAATGTCTCAAAAAACGCTGTTACTTCACACACTTCAAATAACTTGAAAAATCAGCCGTCCCGCTGGATTTGTCATTGTCAGAGCACATCTTGAGGTAATTAGCGATTTCTTTTCCCCAGTCCACATGCAGTGTAACCACTCAATATAATGCGTGCAGAGACACAGATTTGATTTGTACTGATGGAAAACAATTTTGGACTGATATTGTTGATCTGTGAAAGAAGAAAGCACTCCACCTCCTCTACCATAGAACTCTGTATGAAACAGAACGTTATGTTTTCAAGCTTTTTGAAATGAATGATTCATTATTTATCTTCCCCACCAAAGAGAATATTGATGCCTGGTGTGGTCTGTGAACAAAATGGATTGGACTACATTTGAGCATTCACACTTTCTTTTTATAAAATATGATTTATCCAATGCTTAATTCCCCCCCTAAGGATAATGAAATATTGAAAAATAGCAAACTACATCCTACATAATATAATCTGCATATTCTCTCTGTGCCATGCAGGTTATCCACAACGTTATGTCAGTGATGATTAGAATTTATATAGATTGCTGAGAGTGCTTCAAATCATACTTGCTTAATGAGGCAATTTTCAGTAGACCGCATTAGAGTATCATTCTTTCATTGTTAGCCCAGAAATAGTGGATATAGTACATAAATATGACACGCTCACTCTTCTCTCCAAACCTCCTGACTAACACAAACTTTCTATTTAACTACAACAAAAGATTAATATTGTCATGACAACAATAGAGTCACACTCCAGTAAGAAAATGTCTGATCTAACGCAATAACATGTTTATTCCCACTATTTCAAACCTGTATGCAAAAGGGGGTTAAAGTTCATACAGGGTGATTTTTCAGTACACAGTATCCCAATATCTAGGAAGTAGTTTGATGTAATGTGAATATAACAGTGGTTGTATAATGACCACAAGTTTTAAAGTTTGTTCTTTTCAGCACCATAGCTTGTTGAAAAGATACCAAAAAAGAAACAGCATCTCATCAAACTTCCTGCAGAGAAATTTAACAAGTTTGGCAGTGTGGAAAAATACTGTGTATAGTCCAGTGATGATGAAAAATACACAGAATTCTTTCAACACAAAGACCTGAACAATCTGATGCAATAACACAACCAAAGCCCCTGCAAAATAGATAGCTAGATAGATAGATAGATAGATAGATAGATAGATAGATAAATAGATAGATAGATAGATAGAAATATGGATAGAGGGAAATTAAAATGTGATAGCAGCTGAATCCAAATACAATAAAATACAATAAACTACAAAGACAACAGACAGAATTACACAGAAATACCAGAAATTCCACAAGTACACAGTGGAAATGAGAAGGTAGATAAATATAAATAAATAAGTATATATGGACCAATGGGCAAGTGTAAGAGTGAGAGAGTTTAGATGAATTATAGAGATGCATTATAGAGTCTTATTGCACTAGGCAGGAATGACTTCCTGTAATGTTCCCTGACGCAGCAGGGTTGTACGAGTCTGTTGCTGAATGTGCTCTTAAGTTTGTCTAAAGTTTCATGGGGGTGATGGGTGACATTTTCCATGATTTGCCAGAATTCAGTCCTCAGCCACCTCCTCCAGTGTGACCAGCCTCAGACCAACAACAGACTCGGCCTTCTCAGTGAGTTTATTCAGTCAGCACAGCACATCACAGCACAGCACAGTACAGCACAGCACAGCACAGCACAGCACAGCACAGCATTGTTCTGCATTCTGAAGAAAACCTAAAGCTGCAGTTAACTAAACTCATGCCTCGTGTGTTTATGGTGATTGTACTCTACTACTTAGCTCCTCCCAAATCTAGAGTATAGCGCACCCAAGAGTGGGTTACATGAACACGAACATCTTGCACTTATTGAGCAATAAGTCTGGCTACTACTTAAACCTGCATGTCGGTTAACGTGCACAGGTGCTGTTCAGAAACCTTAATGTTGCTGTTTTCTTTTATACTTGTAATTTTAATGTGTCCAAGTCAGTTCCAGTCTTATGTTTTCCAGCCTCCCTCTAACAGGGAGGTGGATCAATCATTCTGATTGATTCTTACAGGGCTGAGATTTGGGAGCTGTGGATGTTGCCTGGGTTACTCATAATAATGTTCTGTGCGAAACTCTCAAACGAGTGCAGGTTCGACATTGATGAGCTCTTGATCTGTGCTCTACGCTGACTTTTGGACAAGGATTTTGAACTTTGGTTTTAAGTTTGACCCCAGATACTTTTGACGTCAATAGTGTGCCTCCAGCGGCACGCTGACAATGATGAGAGGCAGAAATTAAAGGTGAAAAGGTTCATTTCGTTTGCATCTCTGAATCCTCGCACTTATGTAACGCTACTTACTCCCTGATCCTACTGGGATTTGTGTAAAAACTCTCAGACACTGCAGAAAAAGTATCAACTTAGAAAATTCATATTGCAAATGTTGACTTTCTGTTATAGATCATAGCATTCGACACTGCTTTGTAGGATTTTGTGCTCCACCTTGCGCAAATGACTAACTCTTGCATGTTTGGACTGCAACTCCTGTAAGTCCTTTTCAATGGTGTAGCTAGAACTGTTGACCAAATCTATATCTTTGGATAACTACTCCGTGTTACTTAAGTCATTTAAGTCAATTTTTATTTACATAGCGCCAAATCACAACAGAAGTTATCGCAAGGCTTTTCAAATAGAGCAGGTCTGGACCGTACTCTTACCTATCTTACTAAACTCCTGATGACATAAGGGTAATTACTTAGAACACCATTTGTTCTTCCAGGGAACTCCGTGACATTTTGAATACTAACTAGATGATACAGCCAACTGTTTGTTAGTCATGCAGGGAATCAAAGTGGAGACGTATTTCAGGATATTTCCATGGCTCTGGATGCAAAACCCCTGTTGATTTTCTTCCCAGACAGTGTTGGAGCAGCAGCCGCTTGGATGAACATGAAGCTTTCCTGGCTGAATCATCAGTATGAAAAGCAACTGTGTTAAAAAAATATAAAATATATAAGACACAAGGAGCAGAGATAACCCTGACTCCTGTACCGAAGTAAGAGACAGTTGATAACTGAGCTTAAAATTCTGCTGGCTACACCTCTAATGGCAGCTGAAGCTTGCGTTTACATTTTGAAGACTCCTGTTAATAATTAAAAGATTTTGCGTTATGAATCAATTCACCCTCTGATCCTGGGTCAGTGTTAGAAGACTTCGCCAGCAGTGCAGTGTTTGGTCCTAGAGGCAACAACAAAGCCTTCTGAATCTGATACAGCCGTGATTCATTCCGGCTGGCTCCTTCTCCATAGCAAAGACATGATGGGACTTATGGGTATTGTAGTCTTTAAAGCCACCGAAAGATATAAAAAGATTTCTTAGATACAAAAAAGCAATTTTCAGAACTAGTTATCATAACGTGGCTCTTTAGTGTCATTAAATTAACCAATGCTGCCATGATGAGGGACATGAGGTTTCAAATGTGACTCCACCCACTTTGCTGCTCCCCTGTGACAGCTAATTGATTGGCAGGTCTTGGTTGTTCAATTATGAGAACAAATTGAGATGCTCAGTTATTACATGAATGAATACTGTGCGATGAATAGGAGACCTCCCAGCCACAGTGGATACAGCTGTAGCATGCAGTCGTCACCACACAAACATGTAGGTGGAGGAGAGAAACAGAAATAGAAAAACAGGAAGAGGTCTTCCAGCTGAGAAGAAGTCAACCTTTTGCCACTTAAAAGAAATATTGGCTTATGGCCTTGTTCCATTCACCTTATGTTGACTTTTTGTGTAGTCACTTCAATGGTAGCTACACAGGAAAAACCTCTTCATGACATCATGTGACAGGAATAAGAAAAACCCAAATTCAAGCTGCTTTAGCAAAGGTCCTGTAAGTTTACTTTAATGTGTGATGGTGCACCATTTTCCTCATTATTTTTTCATCCCTCCACTCTGAAACACCTCAGTATCTGCTTTTGAAAAAATCAGTAAAACCCATTTTTACCAAAACAAATTCCCATGCAGCCTCCCTCCAGAATTAAGCTTTCCAAGTTCAACCCCTTTTTTCTCCCCTCAAACTACAGAGCGAAAAGCACACTTCACCTGTCACACTGGCACCCAGTTTAGTTCAGTCTATAAATACATTGAGATAAGACACCTACAAGGTGCTATGAGCCTTCCTCACTATGCAGTTAAATGTGGATTGGAGGAGTATTGACGTCAGACTGACACGCACGCACACACATGCAAATACGCACAAGTTAACACACACACATATGGACGTTCATGTGCGATTAGACCAGAGCACAAGCCGGTGCACTCACTCACACACACACAGGCACACATGCGGCTACTCTTATTTCCAGCCCTGCTTCTGATGTCACTCTGTGGATTGGGACTGTATCAGCAGCAGGACATTATGGGATAGCTTATAAGAGCTTAATGACTCCTTGAGGTACCACACTGCTGAATAATGGGTAGAGAGAAAGAGAAAGACAGCAAGATAGAAAGGAAGAATGAACACAGTCTTCACACAGCTATATATCCACCCAGTCGTCGCCACCTTTTCACTCCCAATTCCATTGCTACACTCCTCATCCATCTGGTGATTTATTAGGTCTGCCGTCTGATTGGCTGCTCAGACGGGTGGTCATTCACTACAGGCAACAGAAACATATCACATTTATTAGAAGCTGTGTGCTTGCATGCACGTCTTTGTCAACTTATGTTCCCCGTCGCATTTCTTCTCCCACCGGGGTGAAGTCACTCAGGTACAGACCCCAGTGGTTATAGAAGTTTTACATAACAACAACAGTGTGATTTTCAAGAGGATGTACAACAAATCATGCTCAATGGAAGCCTGTAGGGACTGTAATCTAATTGGTAATAACGCGAAGAGGATTTCTTCAATCTAGGGATTTGTCAAGTTTAATAAAATCATCAGAACTACAGTCACAGTATCCTTAGAGCTGCTTTATGGAAGACCAGATATGACTCATTATAAGATAAACTAGGAAAATCTAGGCAAATTGGCTGAGGGAAAATTAAGACCAAAGGTGAGCATGAGCATAATGATAAAAAACAATGGAATGAAAAAATTACACATGTATAAATGTATTTGGATATTTATATGAACATTGTGTGGATTTATTTATCCATTAATTTACTGTTCCTTTTTATTGAATAGTTTTTTTTCTTTCGTGAGTTTATTCTGAAATGTAGTTATTCTAATATATTTTTTCTTTCTTTATTTGTCAGTTTGACATTCATTACTACGTTTATTTATTATCGCTTGCCATTTTATTTTAAAATATTATAATATATTTTTTTAAATTTGTTGTATTTACCCATTAATGTTTTTTGGTTTGGTCCTCCATACATTAGGCTGCAGTCATTATCGTGCTTCCCACAAAGTGCACTGTAACTGTTTCTCAGCAAGCCTAATGAGTTTAGTCAGAGTTACAGGCAGATAGAAGGAAACCACAAAGCAGATGATTCTCTGTATTGTTTTATTGCATGTGGTAAGTCACAGAGTTTCTCCAGAAACCGAATGTGTCATCTGTACTAATTTTACTGTGATATTTGAATAATAAACCTACGTGAAGCCTCATTAATCATTACAATTGGCAGTAATTTGGATGCTGCCATTGTTATGTGCAGGGATTATGATGTATAAGTTTGGAAACGGCCTGCACACGTATGTTGAGTAGGAGTGGACTGACAATTTTATTCTCATTGTCCAATTATGAGTAATGCTAACTCACTATTATAAGTCGGAGGGAAAAGGGGAACGTGTTGGACCATATGGAGGAAAACCTTCTCGTTCCTGGACGCAGTGTGATTCTGATGATGATTTCTGTCTAGTTTCTGATATGCAGCCACACAAATTAACCGTGCACAAATAAATTTGCACTATATTTGCACTCACGCACACACACATGTGCGAACACACACAAGCACACAAATACTTCAACCTGACAGTTGGTGTGCGTCACAGAGTGTTGATGCTCATTCAGTGCCTCTACGAAAAGTCTCAGACTGACTGTTGAGTGATGTAAGATTGATATGTAACTCCTCTTCTTTCTGCTCAGACAAACGAGTGGGTGTGTGGAGCTTTCAGGAAGATAGATGGGGAAGAGAGGGAGAGGGAAGAAGTGGGAATAGTACAATACTGATTATGTTTTTTTTTTTCTTTTGTTTTTTGTGACACTTTACTCCAAGCTGGGGACAAAAAATGTTGCAAGCAGGTGTTTACATGTTGTGTGACAGGTGACATTTTTTTTTGTGAAGGCTACCTGTTATGCTCCTGGTTACGTGTGGAACGAATGATGAAAATATTTCTCTCTCGCCTCCCTCGCCCCCGGCCTTTATCTCAGCCTTTCTCCCTCCTTGTCTCCCTAACAAGACCCCCCGTGTCTGCCTGTTTCCCTCTCTCACATCTCTCTCTCTCTCTCTCTCTCTCTCTCTCTCTTTCTGTGTCTGCAGCACAGGCCTCTTCCCTCTTTGGTTTACTGTGTCCGTATTACGCGTCCATCTGCGTCATGCATGAGGCATGTCTGAGGGTTAAAAATAATAGATGAAAGTGGAACAGACGGATGCAGGGAGAAAGGAGAGGGGGACTCATGACTAGGGGTGAAGTTGTGGAGGATAGAGGAAGGAGCGAGGGGGAGGAGTGGTCTTAGAGGCAGCAGCCTGCAGGAGAAAAGTAATAAATCCATCCATTAATAGCTGTTTGTTCATGTATTTATTTATTCTCCAGTCCATTACCTGTGAATGCGGTGCCACTGGGGTGTCACAGGAACTGAATGCTTTCTGTCTGGCTGTGTCAGCGATGGACACAGATCCTAATGAAAGTCTCTGAATCCAGAGTGATGGGAGATAATGGCCAAAATTCACAATAACCAGACAAACAGAAAGTGAGGTGTTTATCCTGGAAAAGCCTGTGTATCTGCTAGCACGTATTTCTATCTTTAGTACGGCCAAATGATGACGAAGAATCTCCAAAACTGAAAACGAGCTTTGGAAAGTTTTGAGAAAAGTTACACACGAGCCTCCTCAAGACCTCTTTTTAATTCCTTATACAACTATTTCTGTTGCGTTTCGTGTGTATAGCTGTTACACCATGAACACCTTCCAAGAAACTGTGTCTGTGTGTCTGCTGTTATCCCAATTTGAACAACTGCCATGTCTCACCAGTCTCTATGACGACCTGCTTCTGACCCTGGAATATTTGCTGGCCCCAAGATTTGTTGTGTGTTTTTCATTAAACAACAAATTAAATTATGAATATACAACATATAAGCACAAATCTGAAGTAATGATGGTTTTAAAGGGCCAGGGCCTTTCTTCTTTCTTTAACACCCTTAACCATGTGGATAATTTGAGCTTTAGAGGTGCACATTCCCAAAATTTCAATTAAATCAACACAAACCAATTGACACCATGAGGCAGGTGCCCACTTCATCCCTCTCATAATCCAGCCTTCCGTACAAAAGGTTTGTTTCAAACATAACAGCCTTCAGACTTGCTTTCAGGGTTTGGAGCTGTACAAATCTGGTTTCTCCACTAAGGGCACAAACACCAGAGCTCATGCTCTCTGACAGCTGAGATGTGAATGCATGTGTTTATATTTTGGCAGCCAGGGTAATGTACAAGGTTGTAGTTGAGTTTTCAGATGACAGACCTGTCAAAGCTAAAGTACTTGGAAGTTGCTGCTGTGTCTCTACAGTCTGTGGCAGTTGCCACATTTGCAGGAGGAAGCGCTACGTGCAGCCATACTGTAGATGTAGTGGTGGAACATGACAACAGCTTCAACATGACAAGAATAACAAGACTAGGTATAAAACTAGTATATGGCTGGACACGGAGCCATGTTTCCAATTTGCTGAACCTTGCGTCCAAAATAAACTACATTTATTACATGTACCATTATCACTAAAGCAGGCAGAGAAATTACTAAACATAAGCCACACTGAGCAAGAGCTGAAGAGTGGGAGGGAGAGAGAGAGAGAGACCATTGGTGACCGCTAAGCTAAAGAAACTATCAGATCTGAATAGCATGTAAACAACAGAAATTCAGGCAAGTGGAAATGTGATAACAGGCCCCTACCTCCTCCCACTTCCTGTTACCTCCTGCATTTGAAGTAAATAAAGACACTGGTCACTATTTGAGGAGTTGAAGCAGTTGAAGTTTGACTGTTGTGGATCCACTGTAAACGCTCCTGTTCCGGCAAAATCATTTTGAAAGAGCGACAACCAATGGGAAAAGTCCAACACTCGGCCGACCAGTGGTTTAAATTCATCACTCACTCAGTCACAAACAGTGGTGGATGTATTTCTGGACCGTGGCCGTTCCAGCCAAAGATGTAGGCTTAGTAATGTGCATGTGTGGACCAGTACTGGGCAGTAGTGCATTATAGTAGCACTATAGTGATTCATTTTTTCAGTATCCAGCACTGTACGTCCAATTATTTAATTTTGACGTCCCTTTAGTGGCAGTTGGGAGTCATGGGATTTTCCTTGTCTCTTCCCCCTGTGTGTCATATCACTGACGTCCGTCCACAGGACCGGCTCCTCGCTTACTCTGTGTCTCGACATGGGCTGTGTGTGTGTGTGTGTGTGTGTGTGTGTGTGTGTGTGTTGGTTGGTCTTTCCTGTTATTTCTTTGTGTTTCGTCTCACTTCCTCACCTCTGTTTATTTTTTATGTTTATTTTATTGTATATTACTCAGTCACCTTTCATGCTGGTGAAGGTTTTTTCTTGGAAATTGCCCGACCAAGGTTTTCTCACTATCACAGTCCTCAAGTTTCTCAAGTGTGTTACAAAAGCATTTTCACGGTGCAAATAATCTCATGGCCCCATTAACTCGCTCACACTTTCACATTCTAAGTGGCTGTTATTAAGCCAGGATCATTTACTAGCCTCCTCGCTGTGATACTGCCTAACCATGAGCTCTTGTTCTTGATGAGCAGTCGGCACATACGTTGGTAACGTTGGTGAAGAGCAGTGCTGTTAAAAAGGCTGCTTTACAATAATTAACCTCGACAGTGAAAAACTCACAGCTTCCTGAAGTAGGAGAGGGAACATTTTCAGAAAAAAAAGACCTTACACCTGGAGAGAAGTGTTAATAAGAAAATGTATGCGCAGACTAGACACATACGCATACGCTAGTGTAACACACACTGGTAATATTTGGAGGAAATGATGACATGATGGCTGTTGGTGTGGAAAGTGTGAGAAGAGAAGTTGGGAAAGAGAATACCTATGTTAATCTAGCATTAACCATAACAGTGTGCTTTGACAGGACTGTAATCATGCCAAAAAAAGCTTCAGAGAACTGAATCAAACTGAGCTGAGATGCACAAATGGACCAAGAGCCGATCAAACACTGCGACAGATTGGAGAAAAAACACAATTGCTATCTTTTTCCAAGCAGAAGATATGACCCGGCTGATAATTCTATTCCTCTGTGCAACATCCTGATCAAACACAGACTTAATGACCATCAGCTCCCTGGAGCTAAAGGAAAAGGCTGCCTAGAAGGAAGACAGTGTGTAGTCACTACGTGATAAGAGAGGCTCTGTATCCTCTGCTGTGAAAAATATTTCTCCCTGGTGGGAATCGTTCCAAGATGAAATTTTCTCCTCTCGCTCTCTCTCTCTCTCTGTTTGAGGCCAGGATGGTCTGTGACCCTCATGGCTGAAGGATCATCTGCTTTGTTGCTGTAAAATACACTGTTCTCAGGCAGCGATAGAGCTTCTGTGTGACTGGGCCTGATTTCAACACGCTTTACATTTTTCATATATCAATACTATAAGATCCTGTGTCTCCCGCCGTCTTAATATCGCAACTCAACCTGATTTCATACTTCAAGCGGATGTAATTGATATTTTTATGATAACAATTACTTAGTTAGCGAACTAATTTGTGAGGTGAGAGCGCATTAGTGAACTTGCAGCGACCGATTCGAGAGGTTGTAGCAGAGTCGTGGTCGTGCTGGAAAATAAAGATGAGATATGGAGTCCATGTGTGAATATTTGCAAAATATTTACCTGCATAATTTTTTCATTTTTTTTGATGTTGTTCAATCCCTACGAACTAGAAAGCTCCACCTCTGCTGACATAGAAAATTAAGCCCTGATACAGAGACGTGATTATTCTCCTCACAGCTTTATGGTCCATGCGCTTAATAGATGGGATAAATTAAAACCATAAATTAAAGCTATTTGTTGACTGTATCTGTTTCTTGTTCCTTTGGATGTTAATGTGGAAATTAATAAATCATTTCTTTCTAGACTAGATAGATAGATAGATAGATAGATAGATAGATAGATAGATAGATAGATAGATAGATAGATGCATGGATGCGTGGAAAATGCTTTCATGTTTCTGGTAATTGCGACAGGAAGCGGTGAGTGGAGACTGAGCAGATCACCTCTGAAGAGAGAAATGGAGCGAGTGAGCGAGCGAGCAAATGAGGGAGGGATGGAGGAGGAGGAGGGAGATTGGACTATATTGATCTGAACACATGCAAACATGTATGGCTGAGTGTTATACAATTGTTCTGCTGCCGATGAAAGAGGAGGACAGGAAGTTGTGTTGACCAAAGAAAGCAGAGTGAGTCGAGCCCCCCCCCCCACCAGTCTGTGATTAGGTTTAGCCAACAAAAGCACTTTTGTTAAAATTAGTGAAAGATTGTGATTTTGGTTAAATGTAAATGAACATGTTGTCTCGACATATCAAAATGAACATGTCCTCATTTATGTCAATAGGAAATGTACTACAGTCGCAATCACATTTTCAACAAAGAGTGGAGAAGAGAGAAGAGTACCCATGTGCTGACGGAGGACATGAAGAAGAGAACTGCTGGCAAAATTCCTTTTTGTATTGGGGAAAAAATACTCAACACGTTTTTTGACCTCTAGGATACGCACAGTGTGTTTTGCTGAGCAGCGCTGAACGTAATCAAAACTTCTGTTTGCCGTTTACGTTGTCCTCCAACCTACATGACCTTACAGCTCACCAGTCCCCGCTCTCAGATAGGACCTAAAAGAGTGTAAATTCTCACAATAGTAAACATGCAGGTTAATGGAATGGTCATGGTTTGGTTAGGTTTAGAAAAAGATTGTGGTTTGGGTTAAAATAAGTAAGATGAGTTAATCGTCATGGTTACAATAATAGGCAAGTTAACTTAAAGTGGTGAAAAAAAAACAGTGGTGAACTGTGTTAAAAGTCCTGTGTTCTGTCAGCCCATGCATCCACCCTAACCTCCTCCTAATGCGGATGCTGTCACTCACTGAACATCATCTGGCTCCTTGTTTGTTTACAAGGAAACTCCCCAGGGCACATTTAAGGCAGTACCTGCATGTTAACCTAATCTTGAGGTCCTATCTTAATTATTTTTGTCGATATTATTTTACATGGTGCATATTCCTAAAAATGTATGTATGTTCGTAAAATCATACATGCTGCAAAAGTGAGGCCAAAAAATACTGTAGCGTACATAAAAGCAGAAACCGGCATTTATAGTCTGCCTTCTGCTCTGTGCATGACGGGTGATTAACGGGGGTACATCAGAAATTTGACACTATGCTCCCATAAAGCTTAGGGTCTTGTGAGAAACAGATAAAAAAAAAAAAGAAAAAGAAAAAAGAATGGTCAAAATCATAACAACAGTGGTTGAAATATCTTTATCTATGACTTCTAGTACCCAGGATCAAGCTTCAATTACGGTGGACACTACATTTCCCATAATGCAACTCCTCTTGCATTATTCTGTAACTAGACCCTTCATGTCTTTGTAAACTTGTAGGGTGTAACATAGTCTTTTGGCTATTAATTTGTAGTCTCCGAGCCTAAACTTAGATTAACCCCTGGTGACATCATCAGGGTTATTCTCTCAAAGCTGACAAATCTTCTCCAGCGCTACAAAAGACATTTACACAAATGTTTCCACCTAATAAAGAGTAAACTAAGCTTCTTGTGTAAAATTGGTGGCGTGCTCCTTAAACAACAGAGCACATGGATAGTGTACTCAAATGCAGAACAGTGGGGCGTCAATATGAGCTCACAGATCATTATTGCCCCCAGCCCCAAAAAGCAATTCAGTTTGGCCCTGTACAGAGCTCAGAATAAATTCTTAATGATATCCAATTCAAAGCTAATAACTAATAACTAATATTAATACACAGTATATCTTAATTTTCAGGTACTAATAAAGACATCAGCATGAGTTACTACATAGTTTTCAAATTTTATAAAATGGAGTAAAATTAAAGTTAAAAGTTTGAAACTTTTGCTGAAGTGCAGAACACGTGCGTTCCTTAAAAAAGTGATAAAAACACACAATGGTGATGACGTTCTCCCTAACAGGCTGTCTAGCATCCTAGAAACCCAAAGAGTAGTTGCCTTATAAGAAGATGCCACTCCAGCATCCATTGTGCTGCAGGCTGTGTGTGTGCCAGTGTGTGGAGAGAGAGCAGCAGTATATGGTTAAGCGGAAGTGGTGACGTCAAGGGACAGAGTAAATGAAAGATACTGGCAAAAAAGGGAGGGAGCACTGGCAGACAAAAGAGAAAAGCGACGTGAGGGAGGGGAGATGTGCAAGGCGGGGAATAATGGCACGTTGGTGACACTTGGACAGACGCTGAAAGATGCTGCTGCCTCTATGAATGCGTGTGTGAGAGATAGATGGGCCACGCCAGGGAGCGACAGTTTGCTACACAACAATCACATGTTGAGTCACCTTTCACAGGCACAAGTCCTGCTTTGCTTTGTGTCACTGTTGCACGGTGCGTGACACTAACGCTGTTTGTGTGCTGTGCGTTTGTGTCTGTGTCTTCAAGTCTCCGTGTCTGCATCCCTCTGTTGCACAATGCACATCACACTGTCTGCTGCGACCATTAGGGGGCCTGTGCGCACGTCCTCGTTGTGTCTCCACATTAGTGTGGCCCAATGGGAGTGTGGAAGTTGTGAATGCAAACGCAGTTTTTTGATTAAGTTCGTTTCTGAGAAGTTGTCCTCTCTTGCTCAGCGTCCTTTTTAAATCGATACCTCTACAGGATCTTAACAAAAAAAGAGGCTGCAGTTCAAGAAGAGGAAGATATATTTAATATCCTCATCACAGGCCTGAGAGCGTGTGTTGGTGTGTTTAGGATGTCTGTTTTTACCTTAGCAAGAGACACATCTCTACTACAGTCTCCCATCACCTCTGACCAACATCCACTCTGACCTGCTGCCAGAGTGACGGTGGTGACGTCGCACCTGTACCAAAGAATCCAGGGGGGCTCATTTAGCTCAGCTGACTGAAAGTGGAATCAGTTTATTTCATTGTGTCTCACACCACAAGGAGCAAGATAGCAACACTCCGTGCTGGTAGGTGTGGTGACGTACTCCTCGGTCGGTAACGAACCGTGGAATCAAAGAGTGAATAAGACGAGGTGCAGCGTGAGGGACAGATGAAGGCAGATGTGCAGACGGACAGAGAGACACGCTGGCAGATGTGCTGGAGTGGGTGCGGGCCGGGGAAGCCTCGGTTCGTTTCTGTGTGGGGATTACACAAACACGACGTAGGGACCGTTACACTCATTGAGAAGATGGTGCCTACACAGTACCGCAAACCTGCTGTGTGGGTGACTAGCACAATACTGATTGACTGACACGCCGCAGTGGCATTTAGACAAAGTGGTGCCCCGTCAAACACACACACACACACACACACACACACACACACACACACACACACACACACACACACACATACATACATACACACGCACACGCACACACACACGCACACACACGCACATACACACACACACACACACGCACACACTTGCACAGCTGATACTGTGGGTGTCCACACAAGTCCAGATAAGGACAAAGCAGGAGGTGTGAGGGAATAACAACACACACCGTGTAACGGATCCCCTCAATTACTCATTTGTTTATCATGCCTGTGGCTCAGTTGGCTTTGTGAAGACTGTGTGTATACAAACGGTGTGTGTGTGTACTGTACAGTACACGTGTCGATGTGTGTGTGTGTGTATCTGTGTGTGTGTGTGTATGTGTGATGCATGCATACACCCTTACATGTGACTACTTCTTGCCTCATAAGCTCATCTGTTGAGCCGCCTGTCTGTTTCTATGAATGGATGCTCTTCTGTCGTCTGTCTCCTCATAGCTCTCAGCCTGAGCAGCAGTCTACAATTATAGTCAATGTCAGACATAAAAAAAAAAACTGGAATCATTCTCCAAGGTCCATTCTGAACCCTCCAAACACTGGTCACACACCTGGAGTCTCACTAAAGTTACTCTGAGGGGGTTATTTTCATTTCAGAGTGTTGCTTGAATAATGTTCTTGAAAACTATTCCATAAAACTTCAAGTGTCATATATTTATACAGCTCTTTATGGCTCCTCATACAGCTCTTCATGCAAGCACGTCTGAAATGATTTACAGTAACAAAGCTCATAAATCAATAATCACAAATTGAGTCATACATTAGGCAAAAGGAAATAAGGAAACAAACAAGGCAATTGTGCTATTTTGGAAAGCTGATGTTGCCTTGAAAGCATGTCAGAGCTTCTACTTTTCCATACTTTTCAATATACCGTACTGTGGCTGTGCTGCCTCATTGTACAGTATGTCTGTTGATCACATTTGCTGAGCTTTAATTGTTGCGTACAACTTCCTGTGATGTTTCAAAATTGCGCAAAATGGACATAGAATAATGTAGAGTCCTGGCCTCTCATCTCAATTTGTTCTTTACATGTTCACGGGATAATTGAACAATATGTAGATGCACTGAGTGGCAAGAAAGATGCACGCACCTATGATGTAATAATACATCATACAATATCCCTGCTGATAACTCTGATTTACTGGATATACAGCTTCAGTTGTTTATGTATAGACTCAGCTTGAGAATGCACTTTATGCTGCAGTCGTGCTGAACTGCACTGTACTGGAAAGCACTGTGCTGATGTAAAAAGGATGTGCGTAATGTAATCAGCATCAGAGCAGCTGCTTCATGTTGAAGAAACATTTTCAGTGTAGATACGATCAAAAGTTGAATTGGTTTGATCAAATTAGAAGGCAAATAGCAGTTTTCTGTATCACAGTGTATCATTGTCACACTTGATGCCGTCTTGCTATCTTACAGCTGGTGGTCAAACACAAGCAGTGACAGCTTGAGGCACAGACACAGTGAAACAGACTTGAAGTGGCGTGCATATTAAGGCATCTGTTGTCTTTTGCTGTCTTTCTGTTCTCTGGCTTCATTACCAGCCCGTTCCCCCCCATTTATGAAGCTAATTAACAACATTTGAAGTAGTGCAATAAAAACAGAGGAATTAGACATAAGTGCTGAGAGGAATTACATTTCAACAGTCCAATTCAAATTTACATGAAAATGTGACCCAAGTTTCCTTAAATAGAAAAAAAAACAGTTTATCTGTCACTGTTTCCTTGATTATTCAATTAATGCCAGTTCATATCTCCATCATCAGAAGAATTATGTCAGGAGCTATATTACTTTACTGGAACATGTCTTAATTAACCTCCACAACAAATACTACTCAACCATGGTTGTTTTGAGTGACTCTCTTCTGGCACCGAGTTGTCTTCTGGTGGTTGAATCATAATTCGGGGGCATCCTCATTCCCTAAGACAGAACCATCTAGGCCTTTTTCTGTATCTCTGTCTGGCTGCAGCGCGCCGGAAACAGACCATAACGGTCTCTGAGAGAGCCAGCCAGGAAGGGAGCTGTGCGCTCTTCTCCTTCCCGTCCTCCGCTCCTCCACAGAACCCAGTCATCATCACTGGGCACCGTGCCTTGGCTCGCTCCTCCCTCCCTTCCCCCTCCTCCCTTCACTGCTTCTACTTTCACTCTCTGGCCCTCCCCTCCTCTTGTTCCTATGTGCGTCGAGAAAGTCTCCTCCTCTCACAGAGTCTGAGCGCACGTCTCCAACAAGCCTTTACGCGCGTACAAGCTCTCCAAGAGAATCCCCTACGGTCGGCCCCTCCCCTTTCCGTTTCTTGCCGCCCTCACTCATTCATGACCCCGTATCGGTGACGTAGGAGATTCCACGGTGCCTACTGCCGTAGGCAATAACGGGATGCTGGAGTATATATGGGGCACTGGTTGCCATCAACCGGCACACTCTCAGTCGCTCCGACTCGGGAACCAGGGCATCAGCGGAGATAGCAGGCTTTACTTCAACCTATTAGGCTAACTCGCTTTGGGCTTTGGTTCAGGATGGAAACCTCTTCGATTTCTCGGAGCCGACGATGCTCCATCATGCGCAACTGCAAAAGTAAGTTTCTCCTTGTCTACTTTGGTTTTGGATACGGCATGGATACTACAGACATAGAACTGATTCTGATGTTCAACAGAATTTGTGAAACAGTTTCTAAGTTTTTAATCTAAGAACTCTTGAGGTGTTTTGATTTATTCAATGTAACATCGAAGTGGATTGATGATTGGATGGATGATAGAACATCGAAAGGAAACTGTCAGACAGTTACTTATTTTATGATTTCTAATAGGCAAATTGCATGTACAGGATGTGAAGATGAATAGAATAAGAACTTTCTGTCAACTCTAAAGAATAGTCTCTATGTTTTGACCAGCACTTTTGCGGTGATCCTGTGCGTAATGGTCAGTGCAAGTGTAGTGCTGAAGCGTAAACTTCATTTATTGTTGAAAGATACGGCTGTAAAATCTTCATCCTATTATTCTAGACGCATTTACAGTAAAAACAATATCACCAAATGAAGATACGATGTCAACATGCAGTAGAAAATGAGCCTTTGGACTGTATAGGATTGTAACTATGTTTGCTGGTAATGGCTGATTTCAGCATCACGGACAGCTCCCGCTCACCTCTTCCCCTCCATCTCCACTCTCTCTCTCTCCTCCAGGCGGTCTCTCCCTCTGGCTGGTGGTGTGGCTGGTCCTCGGCAAGCCAAGTCCGGCATCGGCGTGCCCGCACCTGTGTGTGTGCTACCCGACGCCCATGACTGTGAGCTGCCAGGCGCAGAACTTCACCGCCGTCCCGGTCGGAGTGCCCTACGAATCGCAGCGCGTGTTCCTCCAGAACAACCGGATCACGGAGCTTAGAGTTGGCTCTTTTGGCTTCGGAACTCAGGTAAGAAGGAGTGTGGAGAAGTGTGAAGCTGTCTCTTAGACTACATTTCAACATATTTTTTCCCCCCATATTTTAAAGTTGAATAATATCCACGGAAGAGAATGATCACCTTTGCATCTTTGCATTTTCTTGCATCAGGTTCTGTGGCTGTTCTCCAACAACATCACATGGATTGAGGCAGGGGCCTTCAGTGAGCTGAGGGACTTGGAGGAGTTGGACCTGGGGGACAACCCTAACCTCCACAGGCTGGAGGGGGGAGCCTTCCGCGGCCTAGAGAAACTCCAGAGCCTCCACATGCACCGCTGCCGGCTCACTGCCCTGCCCCATGACATCTTCCACAAGCTTTACAGCCTGCAGTTCCTCTATCTGCAGGTAGGGGCGCTGGAGAGTCATGCAGATAACTGACGCACAGTTGGACACTCACTAATGCAGCCACCCACACATGCACATACACACAGCATCACAAATGTCCAAATATTACAAATCCCAGAGTGTCTGTGCTTCTCATGCTGAACCCTTTTCCATTTCTTCCTTTCTTCTTCAGGAGAATAATCTGCACTTCCTGCAGGATGACATCTTTTCTGACCTCATCAACCTGAGCCAGCTTTTCCTGCATGGCAACCGTATCCGCACCCTCTCAGAGAACGTGTTCCGTGGCCTGGTCAACCTTGACCGCCTTCTCCTCCATGACAACCGCATCAGGCAGGTGAACCGCCGCGCCTTCCGTGACCTCGGCCGCCTGACCATGCTCTTCCTCTTCAACAACTCCCTGGCTGAGCTGCCTAGCCAGACCCTGAGGGACACCCAGGGCATCGAGTTTCTCCGCCTCAATGCCAACCCATGGTCCTGTGGCTGTGAGTCCCGCGCCCTGTGGGAGTGGTTCCGTGAGGCCCGTGTCTCTTCATCCGAGGTGATCTGCGCTTCCCCTTCCACCCGCCGCGGCCAGGACCTTCGCTTCCTTCGTGAGATGGACTTCGCTCTCTGCCCCCTGCCCGACCCCGGCTCCATCGCTGGCTCCACCACCACCACCTTCAGCACCAAGACCCGCTGGTGGTTCCACAAGAACAAGCCCCAGTCGTCCACAAAAGGCATCTTTGAGAAGGCCTCCGAGACCGTCAAGGCCGGTTTGTACGGGAAAGGCCCATCCACGACCACCTCAGTAGTCAAGTACGAGCTAGGGGAGGAAGAGCTGGCGCTGCCCAAACTTGACCCAGAAGAGTACTGGGCAAACTACGGCAACGAGGACTCAGGTGTCACTCTGCGTTGCTTTGAGCTCGAATGTCCACCTGAGTTCGACCTGCCTCCATCTTCCTCCTCTCCCTCATCCTGCTCGCCCTCTCTCTTCTCACTACTAGCCCTTTCTGTTTTCACCCTCTGCCTCAACCTCCACCTATTATTCGGCTGAATCGGACTCTTAGTACCACTCCCCATGTCCTTTCTGGCCTGTTTTAAAGGCTGTGAGGACCCCTGTTAGACTCTCTACACCCCCTTTGCCTGTGTTGCTGTAAGCCTATTCTCAAGGCACAGCCAGGGAGATAGGGGGACGGTTAGATTCTGAATCTACCACCTACAGGGCTTAACACTTTTCAGGGCTGCTAAGAGTTCTTCAGCTATTCATATATATCTACAATACTCTACAGGTATGGCTTTCTGTGTCTCACCTGTACGATGTCACAATTCCCTGTAATCAGGGCTATGAGGGCTGAGTACATCTCTAGTGTCAACACGATTTGATAGCAGTTGTGAATGATGTTGTCAATTTTGTCACCTCAGCTTAGTTAACTAACTAGTGCTATTAGTGCATCCAATTAACTGGCTGCTACAATTACTACGATTACTGTTAGAATCAGTGCACAGTAATGACAATACTGTAACCACTTAAAGTGTCATGTAAATAGTTATATATTCTGTGAGTGTTCGAACTGATATCTGTGGTCCAGCACCATCACTTTCATCTTTATCCAGGAAAACTGTGAAGGCTAGTGCTTCTACAGGACAGAGCACAATGCACAGTGAGGCTGAGTGTTTACCAGGAGAGAGAGAGAAGAGAAGAAAATATACTGTGAAGCTGGGAGGGAGAGAAGAGAGAGAAAGAGAGAGAGAGAGAGAGAGAGAGAGAGAGAGAGAGAGAGAGAGAGAGAGAGAGAGAGAGATAGAGAGAGAGAGATGAATGCAGGGATGTCAAAGAAGAAGGAAGAGTGACAAGGAAAATAACAGCGACAGCAGGGGAAGGGATTTTGTTTTAAAGAAACAGGATTAGAAAGAGGAAGAGAAAAAAGGAGAAAGGAGGGGGGGACAACATTCATGCAGCAATAAGAGAAGAGGCAGCAGCGAGAGTACAGCGAGACACTGGGAGAGACAGTGCTGGTCGTAGAAGCGGCAACCTGCAGGAGAAAAGTAATAAATCCACTCATCAGTAGTTGTTCCATCCATCATACCATCCACCACTTTCTGCAAATATGGTGTCGTTTGAGACAACCACAGGGAACGGTTGCTTCCTGTCTGGAAGCCAGAGATATTTGGTTGTTGGATGTCTTTCTGTGACATATTGATATAATGTGTAAAGATTGTTGATTTGGATGCAGATAAAGATCTAGATAAAAAGATATACTGAATATTTCCTGAATCATGTCTATGTCTATTATGCTTTTCTTTGGGGCAATGTTTTACAGAATGGATTTTAAAAAGGGGGACTTAAGGTGCTCTACATGGTCATTTGTTTTCCGAAAAGGAAAAGCGACAAACAAAATGTGGGACAAAAAAAACGAGTAAAGACAAAAATCCACCAAAAAGTAGCAGATTGCCGGTGTGTGAATAAGCCATGATTAAAGCAAACTTAAAAAGACTGACCACATGGACCTGATGTCGCAGCCAGAGGCCACTTATATTGGCTCTGGCTGTCATGGGCATCTGTGTGTGTGTGTGTGTGTGTGTGTGTGTGTGTGTGTGTGTGTGTGGATAAATGAGGATGAATGGATTCACAAGCTGGCAACACTGCAAAAGGCAAATACGTCACTAGGTTTGTTGCTCCACTGACTCATCGTTGGGCGATGCCAGATGGACAGACTAGGTGCAAATTGGCTGATTTGTAAATACGCTAAGAGAGCATTGGGAGAGCCTGGAGCTGGAGCGGGTACAGGACAAATTAGGACTGACAGACTGACGTGCCGACAGACTGATGGCGAGGATGCAAAGTGATAGAGAAGTGAGCTTTAAGGACAAGGCTGCAGGCTTTGTTAACTGCTGAGGCAGCAGAAGTAGAGCAAAAATAGGAAGAAGGAGGAAGTTACCAAATATAGGCATCCACTCGTTCTCCTTCAGCAGCTTTCATTAATCGCTCCCCACATTCAAAACAAGTTTACACATTGCCTTTGGGAAGTACTATATGTGTGCTGATGTATAGCAACGCCTATATTCTATCCTTTTATTTGCGCACAGCTTTTCTACTCTTCTTGCAATATCTCAAGGGCAGTTAAAGGATGGAAGAAAAGGGTCTGTAGCTCCAATAGAGGACAAGGCCAGTATGTAGTGGGAGTGAAAGAGTAGGAGGCAATTCAAGTGAGGCACACACACACACACACACACACACACACACACACAGATCCACTCACAAAGCCAGTTAGTCTTGCTTCTACAGAAGATTAGATTAGACTTTTTTTTTTTTTTCCTCCACCCAGTTTTCAGAGTTACTGAAAATTATTGCCTCTTTTAGATTGTTTTTTTTGTCAATGGAGTTCCTGGTTGAGAATTATTTTGGGAAATATTCAGTGTCATCTCGCTGTTTAGTTGCTTATTGAGTCTTGTGGAGGAGGTAGAACTGAGCCCGGGTGCTCTTCAGTGGCCATGACAGTGAGGTCACTGTCAGACGACCAAAGTGCCAGTTATGCCATTTTACCCAGTTTCCTTGTTTAGTCAGTCAGTGTGCATGTCCTGTGTTTTGTATCTAAGAAAGAAACAATAATTATATATTGCAGATTGGCTTATTTGTTATTTATTTTTACTGTAAAAGAAAAAAAGATGTTCTTGAAAGATGCATCATAAAGAAAGAATAAATTCATACTTGTTTTAACAAAACATTCTTTTTTTTATGTGAGTGTTTCATTCTGTGACTTGGCTCCTGTCCACTCAAAGCAATAAAATCTCAGATACACACCTACACACACATACATGCACACACAGACACATTTGCCATTGTGTAAGTCCTCCAGGCTGTTGTCCAGCTTTCTCAGCTATGAACTATTCAAGTGAGAAAGATGCAGAACAGGAAGTGTGGAGATGAAAACAGAGCTCGAGCAGTATCAACTTCATTACTATTCACCAGCATCTCAAACACCTGCATACGACACCTGCTCTCACACTGTGCTGACAGAGCGTCGGCAAACAGGAGAAAACATCAGCAATGATAGTAATTAAACAATAATGATAATTAGCGGGGTTGAGCATCACCTACGGGAATACAACAATTGTGAAAAAAGCATTCAAATACTAAAACAGGATAAAATCAATGTGGTGCTGAGCATGAGCAGCTAGTCTGTGATATCCAGACAGGTGTACCCCAAAATGTAATGGACATATGATTATGTCTTCCTATAAGAAAAGAGAAACTTGAACATGTAATGACAACTGACAAAGAGTGAAAGGATAATTTCCTTTTTTCATGTCAATCTCAGTCCAAAACTCACACGGGTGAGTGAGTAATTCTTCTTCCTGTCATGGCAAAACATAAATAGTTGTTAATATATTTTAATATACAAATTATGAATTTTGACCGGAAAAGGGGAAACATTGACCTACTGGTGGCGATAAAGGAAAAATCAGAGGATAGTCATCAGGATTCATCCTCCAGGGACCATGAACAATCCATTCAGAATTTTCTGGACCGCACACTGACACTGACACATCTAGAGCCACGCTGCTAGCACGGCTAAAAGCTCAATAGCAAATTGTATTTCCAGGAACAATATCTGGGTTACTTTAGACACTCACTGTTCTTCATAAGGAGTATTTATTCAATAAAATAACATAACATACAGACATACACACATAACAGAACATAAAAACAAAAAACTATCTCTATAATTTGATATACTAGGGATAAGTGAGAAAAAAAGTTCCTTTTGTAATTTGATCCTGTGATGTGTGTAACAGCCCTACTGAAGCCAACTTTTGCCAAAACAATGTGGTAAGTTCCTCTCCAGACACGTTTTAAACTACTACTACTAAAAATACTCTGCTATGATTAATATTTTGTTGATTTCCACACATAAAAAGTGAAAAAAATTGGACAACTTGGCTGGAAGCACATCTAGACGTACTTCCTAATTAAGAAATTCTGGATCAGGCCTTGTGCCCCAGCCACCACCACTGGTTGCGCTAGATTGACAGGGGTAAGAGCAGAGAGTATCAAGATGGTTAGTGTTAGAGGAAATGTCAGAGAGACTCAGCCACATGTTTGAAACTCAGTCAGACTCAGACTCAGATGAGGACTCAGTCTGTTTTGCGACTAGCATACATATCAGAGCGGTTAGCGTAGTTAGCATCTTTTATTAGTTTATGCTGTTTGTTAGCTTGTAACTGGCAGTGGCTGTCACAGTGTTAGTGGTTATGCTAATGCAAACTCTGATCTATGTACTGACAAGGTCTCGGGTTCATTTTGCCCACCCCTTGTCCCCACAGGTTGACAGGATTGGTTCCTTAGGTATGTGACGTATGGATCCCTGGCTGTCTGAATCCGTTTTTATGTTTTTATGATTTTATTGGTTCACTGCAGTTCCAAGGTGGAAATACTCAGTCCTGGTGGTGACTGATTATTTCACTCATGATATGTCTTGTATTATGTATATAAACAGCATCTGGACATGTTGACAAGGTTATAAACTTGATTTTCATTCTAGGGGTCTTTAACAGCTGGCAGCTGTTCTGCAGCTGGATCGTTTTTGTCCAGTTCAAATGAATTTGTTCAAATGTTTGCTTATAATGAATTCATTTGTAGTTGTTAAATAGAAGCTTTTGACTTTGTTATTGCCATGGGATCTTTTTGTCTTGCTATTATTGGGCAGTTATTTGGCAGGCAGGTAAATATACAGACAATATTATTTGGTTGGTGTATTTATAGATATATACTTTGCTCATGCACAATTTAGTAGGAGAGGCATTCTTCAATAAAAAGAACTCTTTTTTTTTTTTTTTTTTTTACAACATTTTTCTTATACTCTTCCAACAATATGTTTAGAACAGACTTCATTCTGTGTGAACAGACAACAAAGCAAACAGAGAACTGTTACATACAAAAGTCACACTCACACTGCAAACACACACACATTGAGATCACACTGGCACGGAGCTCACACAGTGGAATCACAGCTTGTAATGCCTATATAAGGATGAAACAAGCACATCAGACAGCTCATACTTCACATTCCCATTGGTCTTCAAGCTTTTGTGTGGCAGAAAAATTCCATGACGCACCTTCTTCGCAGAGTACATAAACTGTGTGGCTTCAATTGGACGACATCCATGTCACTCAACCACCAGACACAATAGGAATCAGTGAGTGAGGTAGGGAGGTGGGGCGAGAGCCTGTCTGTGGAAGCGATGTGCAATAGATGAATATTAATGACTCGGTTTATTCATGAGAAGAGAGGGGGCAAAGCAGAGATGGGGAGGAGGCTGGTTAGTGCGCGCTTCTTCAAGTGCGTCACCAGTTGGTTTACAACTTGTCTCCACCTGCTGGGCCCCCGTCCTTCATTCTTCCTCGCCCTCTCACTCACATTAACACACACATATTCACAAACATGCAAACAATTTCTCACTTTCTCATGCACAGACGCAATTAGCATGTTGTTCATCTTTTCATGTGTTCAGGCATTGAGTTTATGCAACTTCTCAGACTCCGTCATAACATCTCTGTCTGTGAAGTAGAAATGTGTCACCTCTGTTCTCCCATTTGTCTGTGAATCTGTTCACTCAGTAGCTGTGCCTAATTTATTTCTATGCCCAGTTTTTGATTTCTTTTCAACCATGTTTTCCTTTTTAATTACTTAATTACTTTTAATCACTGTAACATTATTTGCTTGCAGTGTGCTTCAAAGAAGCCCTTTGTGCACATTTTTTTCATTTGTGTGATTTTGTCTCTCTCTCCAGTGCTAGGATTCGAAATATTTTCCATATCAAAGAGATGAGAATTGAAGTCAGCAGCTGCGACAAGGCAACACAAAGACCTTTGATCTGGTGTGCATATCTGTTTGATATATATGAAACACATGCAAGGCTGACAGCATGCTTAGAAATGTATGAATATGCAATGTACGGATACATACTGTACATGAGAAAACATATGGACACATATACAAGTGGTGGGTGTATTAAAAGCTACATCTGTACAATACAATGCAACTCAGAACAACAAATAATGCCTTAAATAAGCTAATAATGTTGAGTCACTTTATTTCTATGGCAATATCTGAGGCCGGGGTGTGTGATGTTACATGCATGATCATGTCAGACAATACAGACCCTCTGTGAAAATACATAGTGGCTGTATTTGTGTGTGTGCAACAAAAAGCCAGCAAAAGGTGAGAAGACATTGACGCCAATATGGGGTGGAAAACAGAGCTCGCCGTGAACAAAATGAGATGAAAATGAGAACTTGTGTGAAAGAGAGGGAGACAGAAAGATAGCAACAGAAGAGGTGTGACGTTTGAGTCATGTTCTTGGATCTCTTCGCAGCTGAGAACATTTGGAAGGCTTAAGTGTGCACGCACACACACGTGCGAACGCACCCGCGTTGGCAGTGTTTGCCATTGCTGGTACGCCTTGAGAGAAGGCCCACTGGAAGACAGACGTTCCTCATCGCATCACACAAGTGGGATTCACGCACATTCCTGCCTACACACACAAACACACACACACACACACACACACACACACACACACACACACACACACACACACACACACACACACACACACACCTACAGCTATGCAAACAAAAGATATACTCTTATGTGCATAAGTGCCATATTTTCTCAACTAGGTAGCTCCAAAATATGCACATTTTCGAAAACATAACCATTTTCATTTCAGTGTGTATTTATATTTTTTCTGAGGTGATGAATGCGTCATGAACTCTGCTGTGACTCTGTTTCAGAATATTTCAAATATAATTTTTTATAAAATTCCACCCTTGATGTACGCAATAAAAACTCCACACAGAGCTGAGTGCAATGACATGTCATCACAAACACACAGCAAACAGATGGACACACTCATATACAGATGTCTCAGATGGATTCTGACATCATCTGTGAGATTGTTAAAGTGTGATGATAAAGAGAGAATAGGAGGAGGAGGAAGAGCGGGGGCTAGAGAGGAGTGTGAAAGACGGGCAGTGAAAACAAAGGAGAGAACAGAAAGCCAACATACAGCTGTGGTTATGGGTCAAGACGCAGCAAAACAGGAATTTGATACAGGAGGCTGTTGTTTGTTTCCCATTTGAAACCAACAGTCGTCATTGTTTTGTTTATCCATGACCTTTTCACATTCTTAGTCCTCTGACCTTCAGGAAGTGCTTCTTTACAACTAAACTATGATCTTCTCTTAAACTTAACAATGACAATATAGTATATTATACAACAGCTAGTTCTTTTCTTACTTTAGTTAGTTCCTTACTTTGAAAAGATGATGATGATTTTCCAGAAATAACATTTGAATTAAATGATGTATGGTCGTCAGAAGAGGATGAAGGGAAGAAGCCTGGATACTTCAGCGCACAACTGAGGTAACATGTAGACAAAGTAGCAAGCTAGTGTAACACTGTGCAGGTCAGGAAAATGTTTATGTGTTGCTTAGCAACAGTCTAGTACCAGTCCAGTTGCGTAACTATTTGTGTTTTCTTTGACAAATAAATTATAAAGTAAACAAACAAATCATGATCTGTTGTTGCTTATTTAACTGAGACCAATGGCTGTTTAAATATATCTATATGTATCACTTTCAAGAACTAAAGAAGAATTCAGTACTGAATGTAAGACTATTGTGCACCACATTTATGTTCTTTCATTAAATATGATGGAGAGCAGCAATTGTGGTGAGCAGAGGGTTTGCAGGAGAAACAACTACTAGTTGTACAATGTTTCAGAACGAAAAAGGATAACTGAACTTGCTTCATGTTGGCTTGGCTCTCAGTGTCCACCAGCATCATTAGCCCCTGAAAATCTGATTTTAAAATCCTATCCCCAACCCTTAAACATTCCTGACTAAATATGCAACAATCTGAGTTAGAGGAAAAAGAAAAGCATCCCTGCGTAATATTCTTTAAGGGTTAACACTCAAAAATTGGTGTGGTTTGATCAAATTTGATCGACGGTGACCTGGCAACACAATCAAACAACCAAAGGACTGTCTTCATATTTTGATTCAAATGTTTCTTAGTCCTGATTGGTGCATGGAAATTTGTGATATTACTTATTTACAACTAAGGTCTTCCCCTGTATAGCCTGGTTGCAAATCAGTTTCCCCTTCCCTAAAGACACTGTGAACCCACTTCAAACCAGTGAGAAAATCACAGATGAGAAAAAAAACACTATTATGTGAAATAACTGAAATGGTTCTAATTTTGACAAAACACCTGTGTGTTCATGCACCCCTGCTCAAAGCTGAATTTAAGCTAATATACCCCCCAGTTGGCCTGGGTATACCTCAGGATTGACCAGGACACCTATGAGGAGTTGCAAAATGACAAGAAAACTGCTTGCTTGTCAAATCATATATGACATGGAGAGACCGCTTCCCCTCAGGAATTTTTCAGGATAAATAATTCATAATTTTCACCCAAAGTGGATACACAGTGGTTTGGAATTGAACTCTGCAGTTATGACTATTTTATGATGTGGAGGAAGCAGTGGTTTGTCCCACAGTAAATTCTTCAGGCTGATGTTATTAACTGCCAGAGGGCAAAAACCTCAGAGAAAATATTTTTGGAAACTAGGGGGTGGGCATGTCTGATCTCTCTATCTCATATAATCATGATACAGCACCAATAAATTAATCCTCCTACTCCTCTGTGTCCTAATTTCCCTCTGTGTCTCACTGATTAAAACGGTCACAGACTAACTACAGCACAAGCTTTAACCAAAACCTCTCCATGAAGCTGGCCCTCTCCAGATCACTGCCTCCTTCTTTTGACTTCCTGTCCACGTTTTTCAGGCTCACATGGAGCCTCTCCACCTGTTTTCTCTTAATCACAGCTTTCTCTTGTGTCCTGCGGCACAGAACGAAACTTTGTGTTCATCCCAACATCTTCCTACCTCTTTGTCTCTCTTTCTCTCTCTCTCTCTCTCTCCAACTCCTCATCTAATCTTCCCCTCCTCTGATATCCTTGAGTGCATCCTGTTCTGTTCTACCGGTGATGACTGTCCATATCACTAAGGTGTCCTTTGCACTCATCTTTCTATTGCATCTATATTGTTTCTTCATATTGTCTCTTCACATCTTTGTTATTCTGGATAGATAAAATGCAGAAACTACAAAATTAGAGGGACCTGTTTAGGTCCATCTACAGATCAAACCATGAGATGTTCATACAGTCATATTTATTCCAAAATAAAAACCTGAGTATATGTTTTTATAACTTAGACTAGAAGGACACTATATCACTTAATTTAAACTTGATACCTCCTTGGGCATTAAATGTACCCTCAAATTTTCTTTAATATTGATTTGTTTTCTTCCTTTAACTCTTCTCCTAAAGAGTAACAGTGCTGTGTCTCTAATCAGATAATCCAGTCTGTACGCTCACGTGTAGTACTGACTCACTACTGTAGTGCGTCACTTCCGGCAGGGTAGTATTGTCCAAAATCAAACAATACCATTGTGCACTCACCAGAAATGACAATAGCGTCATGTGACCGTGATCGCTCGCTTGACTCGAGAATCCACGGGGGACTTTCACGTGTGTGCCCGTGTCAACGTAAAGACGTTGGTAGTCACTCCACTTCCGCTCCGCAGCCGAGATGGCGACTGTGAGAAGAGTCCAGACTGCCACATCTTTTTATATATATTTTTGACTGATTTGAGTGCACCATCCGGGTACTTGCAGCGCACTGCATGTTGCCATACTTGTCAATATGAATGGCGTATGCTCTCAAACTAGCTACACTGTACACTTCATGGGTCAACGTGGCCACAGGTGCAACAAAGCACATTTCTGACCTCAACCTGAGAGGGTAATACAACTGCTTTTCTGCCTGATGTTGTTGCTCTTTAATGTCTTTTATGTGTTATGTAAAGTACTTTGAGTGGCTGGAGGTTGAAAGGTGTTATACAAACAAACTTACCTTGCATTGCCTTTTCTTCTCTCAGTGTCTGTTTGTCTACAATGAACAGGTTTCTTCCTGTGTCTGATTCCTCCACTGGACGGTAAATTGACTGATCAGAGGGACCTGGTCAGAGCTAATCGGTCACAATGTATGAGGACAGTATTATTGTCTTGTCTCTACTACTGTAGAGCGATTTGGAAATAAAACAATTCAAATATTGATTTGCAGGGTTATGGGTGGAATTGTTGGTTAGGAACCCAAAATCTACAAAACACAGACATCAGCAGACACTTGCTGTTAGCCATATAGATATACTGCAGCCATCATCACTTCTTGCTTCTTCTTTCTTCTTCTTTAGGTCTTGTTTTGAGCAGCTGGTTTTGCTCAACTTGTTGTTAAGTGCTGGTTGTTGTAGTCTCAGACAGTTAGCCAAGCAGTGGTGTGTCATTTTGGAGCAGATGTGTTGAGTGAGTGGGTAAAGGGGAGGAGGGGGGTTGTTCTGAGATGTTGAAAACTCTATTGAGCCTTCAACTTTTGGCACATTGCACCATGTGGATTGTTAGCTGGTCAGAAAATGAAACAGATGATTAGTTGAGGTTGACTGAAGGTGACTCACTGTCCAGTCAAATGTATTCAACAGTTGACCATAAACAAAACTCCAGGTTCAAGATGTTTGTCCAACTGCATTGAGAGCTAGGAGTCCCAAACTTTTCAGGGTTGAAAGTGCACATTTGAACCTCTTTGATTTTTATTTTGTTTCTAATCCAAAGTACTTGAGTAAAAATAATAAAAACATAACTTTGTCTTACTTTCTGATTGCACTGTAGACAGTTTGAGGGGTGACTAATGCTTACCAGGAAGCAGGAGAAACAGCAGCAAACACAACTTTACCAGAGGCATGGCGGGGGAACGTAGAAATGACAGACCAGCACAGAGACCTTCACACTATAGCCCTCTCAGCACAGTTTGAACAAGGCCTCCCGTGGTTTCGACTCAGTGCAGCACTAAATAACAAACATAACAAGGACAGTTGTTTCCCTGCAGTGTAAGTGAGAGAACTGCTGCTCCTCTGAAGAAACTGCGTTCCTGGCTCTGATCCAGTTCTCTCTTCTCCTTTCCAGGGAGAGCAGAGAAATTAGCATAAATGACTGAAGTCTTAAACGGCTGCTGGAGTTCACTGCCTCTCGAGTTCTTTGGGGATATGGCTTTGTTTAGAATCTTGTTTTGGTGTTTGGTCAGACAGACACTTGAACAGAAGCCTTTTTTCTGCATTTCTATATTGCTTCAGTTGTATGGTTTCAGTTAAACATCATTCAACAACATTCAACATTCAACATCCTTTGCAGCCAAAGACATTAGAATAGCTGGGACCAGCAGGATAGTGCTCCTATTTTTGAGGTTTTGACAAACTGTTCTGAAACTGTTTAATCTTTTTTGAAGGTGTGGGTTCCCTAGTCAAATTTTGTTCATATAAATTATGGTGTATTTACATCCTCTGTGGGAAGGTTTTTCTGGATGGCAGTACAGAATTTGCATAGTTCAAATTTTACTGCATAAAGAAAATGTGTCTCCTGTAATGGCTTTAGCTGTGGGTGCCTTTTGAGTTTACTGAGTCACCAGCTAAATTAAGTTAAAAACAAGCTATCATTCATGCCACTGCAATTCTAGGATAAACAAATGTCTAAATGTGTCTGGGGGAACACTAGATACGGATGATCAAAGTGTGGCAAATCAGTCAGAGGCTTAAATGACATCGCGGGCTGACAGGAAACTCTCCTGGCTCCGAGCAATCTTTACCCTGTCTGACCTTGAAATCAATACACACAGTGATGAAAAGCAGAAAATATTTTCTCTGGAAAGGATCAAAAAATGATGCAATGACTAACTGACTGGAAACGCTCCCTGAATCCCAGGTGCTACCACTTAGGTCAGTTTCAGTTTAGACTGAGGTTTTGTAAAGCTGCAAAACAATTCAGTGTGGCTTTAAAGGAACAAGTCCACATTTCGAGAATTACCCGACACTTCGATCAGAATACTGATACCACTTTTGTGGCTGTGCGTTAAATGCGGAGATAGAGCCAGGGGGTGTTTCGTTAAGCTAAGCTTAAAAACTGAAAGCAGGGTGAAACAGCTGGCCTAGCTTCCCTCAAAGTTAAAAAATGTGCTTATGTGATGATAAAGACTCCAGAAACTTTGATGAGAGCCAACCTAGCTGTTTCCCCCCTGCTTCCAGCCTGCTAATGCCTCCCGGCTTTAGCTCTATAATAATTGCACAGAGAGAGCATGAGAGCAGTATTCACCTTCTCGTCTAACTCTTAGCAGGAAAGTGAATATACCTTTAACAATGCTCCCTTGAGGCTAGTTAACTAGCACTCAAAAATATGCAAGGCAGGAATTCATATGTAAATAGTTGATGATAATTGGTGAATTTACAGTACAAGATCATTTATGTAATTTCAGGTTTTTATTGCTTCACAACTGAGAAATTCTCTGTCGTACCCATTGATCTTGAACGCACTGAATCATTAATTTCCTTATGCTAAGGAAAGTACAGCACAGAACAAGAGGGTTAAATAAATAAAAAAAACTATGATAGATATGATGCTAATCATACAGGAAAAGTCAGTGGTAGTGAGTGGGAGGCAGCGTGTGCTCATAGTATGTATATTGAAGAAAGGAATGAGACATGAAGAGAGTGTGTGTGGGAATATTTAAAAAACTATTCAAGGTTTGTCTTATTAATGAGCTCCTGTTTTACATTATTGAGAGATGTAGCTTCACATTTATATATATATGTATAAATAAAGTTTTTGCTGGTCTCATTATCTAATTATGTTTTCCTCTAACTTATTTGTAAAACCGAAAGAATGTGTGCCATCGCTCAGATCACGCTGACATAGTTGCAGGTAATGATCCTTGAAAAGTGCTACTGTTATGAAAGGTTCCCCGGTCCAGTTTTTTCTCTTTTTCTTGTTTTAGCCTTTCAGTCATGCCTTCCTCCACTCCAACATACCGTCTATGTGTCAGTATCATTTCACATGCATCACAATAGGCGTCATCACAGTTAAATATAGAATCCAACTGGTCCCACCCTCATGTCACATTTGGCATGCTTGGTTTCGTCTAATATACACTGATTCTTCTTGATCTCCGAAGACCCTTTGAGAGATCTTGGACTACAAGTGAGTCACTCTCCGCCAGTTCCCTTTGTAGTACTAACGGCTAAACTGTATCTTTTGTGGCTAAATCTTAAGTCTCGAGCCAAGACAGAAACAGTTTGTGTTTGTGCATCGTCTTTACTGTAGCCTCTCAAAGCCTGCTTCCGTCATTTGTCTGTATAATTTGTGAGCAATCTGAAGTTTGGTGGTGGATTAAAAATTTTCCTGAACCATATGCATTTAGTTTCAGATAATGAAAAGAATCTTATCAAACGTGATGCTATCCAAGCAGTGACTCATCATCACCACCATTATTTTTCATTAATGATCCCAGGTCCATTAACGGTGCTTTTAAACAAGTCACCCACATCAAGACCTTTTAGTTTAATAAGCAGCCAGCGATGATGAATGGTGATATTTACTGACCTTCAACAGCTATCTTAATGTTAGCACCTGCTGCACACCTCTCTTCAGAAATCGTCTTCTCACAGTGAGGCACCCTCCAACTCTAAACAAACCCAGGTGATTCCTTACGCTCTGCTCTGTCTAACTCGAACAGCTGATCTGCAGAGTAACGCAATGCGTAAAGTAGTAATACAGTAGTTCAATGGTTCACAAACTGTAGTTCAATCAGGAGAGACTTTTATTGCCATGTTCAAAACAAGAGAGAAAAAGTGAGAGATGTGAGAGTCTTTGGCAATTAGACCCCATCGTGATGTCATCATATGTGAAAAACGGGGTGAGGCTGTGCAAAATATAGGATTATAAAATATATATTGTTTTCTAGCTCAACGCCCTCGAGACTGTTTTCCCTTTCAAAATTGTATCATTCACCCCCAACCAACAGTGACTCAAGCGATCACTTTAAGGTAATTTATCAGACTTTGTTTATACAACTTTTTTCACATATGTATTAGTTACTCTCCAAGACCTGGAAACACACTTTTATGAGTTTCCCCTTTAAATGTCCTCAGTATTATTGGCTGGAACTTGCTTTGTCTCCTTTCACAGAAAGCAACGCATCTTTTAACATATGGGAACTGATTATACGAGGGTGTGTGGCCTCCAAACATGTGTCAGGGATCTTATCTCTAGCAGGCCTCATTGAGGAAAAAAAAAGAGAGAAAAAAACAGAGAAACAGACACATACATGCAACATACAGCACAAGGAAGCATTATTGAGGAAGGTTGGCATTGGCTGTATCGTATAATTCTTTTTTTGATATGGAGCAAAAAACACACGAAAAGGATGAGAAAATACATAACAATGGACATAAAAATGGACTTCAAACTATAGTCGTGCGTGAGTTTATGCCAGTGGATGAAGCGGACGTACAGCGGATCTTTTACGAAGGGCTGATGGAGATGGTACCGGACACTGCCTTCAGAGGCTTGAGACATCACCCTGAGAGTCTCCTGATCTACACTGCTATGACAGGTAAGATAACAACATAAATGACACCTTTCTGTGATTGGCTCTGCAGCTCGGAAACAATTTGTAAGATGGTAATAGAAGTACACTGATCAGCAGCCCTGAAGAGAAGAGTGTGAAAAGAGCAACCAGAGAAGATTTTCTTCTTTAAGATACATTTTAAAAACATTTTCTTGATTGCTGCAAAAAAAGCATTAATTATTGTGTTTTCCATGTATGTACAATATACACCGCGTTCCAAATTATTATACAAATTGGATTTAAGTGTCATAAACATTTAATTTTTTGTTTTTCAATTAAACTCATGGATAGTATTGTGTCTCAGGGCTCTTTGGATCATTGAAATCAATCTCAGACACCTTACCTGTGATAATTAGTTTGCCAGGTGAGCCCAATCCAAGGAAAACTACTTAAGAAGGACGTTCCACATTATTAAGCAGGCCACAGGTTTCAAGCAATATGGGAAAGAAAAAGGATCTCTCTGCTGCTGAAAAGCGTCAAATAGTGCAATACCTTGAACAAGGTATGAAAACATTAGATATATAATGAAAACTTAAGCGTGATCGTCGTACTGTAAAGAGATCTGTGGCTGATTCAGAGCACAGTCGGGTTAGTGCAGATAAAGGCATAATGAGGAAGGTTTCTGCCAGACAAACTCATCGGATTAGGAGAGCAGCTGCTAAAATGCCATTACAAAGCAGCAAACAGGTATTTGAAACCGCTTGTGCCTCTGGAGTCCCGCAAACCTCAAGGTGTAGGATCCTCCAGAGATTTGCAGTTGTGCATAAACCTGCTATTCGGCCACCCCTAAACAATGCTCACAAGAAGAAACGGTTGCAGTGGGCTCAGAAATACATGAAGACTAATTTTCAAACAGTCTTGTTTACTGATGAGTGCCGTGCAACCCTGGATGGTCCAGATGGATGGAGTAGTGGATGGTTGGTGGATGGCCACCATGTCCCAACAAGGCTGCGACGTCAGCAAGGAGGTGGCGGAGTCATGTTTTGGGCTGGAATCATTGGGAGAGAGCTGGTAGGCCCCTTTAGGGTCCCTGAAGGTGTGAAAATGAACTCCGCAAAGTATGTAGAGTTTCTGACTGACCACTTTCTTCCGTGGTACAAAAAGAAGAACCGTGCCTTCCGTAGCAAAATCATCTTCATGCATGACAATGCACCATCTCATGCTGCAAAGAATA
Source organism: Seriola dumerili (assembly GCF_002260705.1). NCBI lineage: Eukaryota > Metazoa > Chordata > Actinopteri > Carangiformes > Carangidae > Seriola > Seriola dumerili. The sequence continues at coordinate 69,220 of NW_019174485.1, read as the reverse complement.
CCTCATTGGCTGCTATGGGCATAAAAGGAGAGAAACTCATGTTGTGGCACCCATCTTCCCCTGACCTCAACCCTATTGAGAACCTTTGGAGCATCCTCAAGCAAAAGATCTATGAGGGTGGGAGGCAGTTCATATCAAAACAGCAGCTCTGGGAGGCTATTCTGACATCCTGCAAAGAAATTCAAACAGAAACTCTCCAAAAACTCACAAGTTCAATGGATGCAAGAATTGTGACGGTGATATCAAAGAAGGGGTCCTATGTTAACATGTAACTTGGCCTGTTAAGATGTTTTTGATTTAAATAGCTTTTGATTTCAGTAAATATGACCTCCTAATGCTGCAAATTCAACAAATTACCATTTTTGGTTCTTTACAACCTATAAAATGTTTTGAAACTCTATTGTGCATAATAATTTGGAACAGTGCATTTTGACTTTTATTTTTGAAAAAAATACAGTTGATGACTTGAAAATTATACTGACTGTCATTTGCATCGACTATTTAGGAAAATCTGAGAAAAATAACATTTGCATAATAATTTGGAACGTGCTGTATATATATATATATATATATATATATATATATACACACACACACACACACATATATATTATATGTTTAATCAGATTTAACATTGTGTTTGTTCTTGCTCTGTTATGTTGTTTTCTTGTTGTTGGCCTCAACTTTAGATTTTTGTTACACTCACACATCTGTCCATATCTTATCTCCGGCAGTTCTATGTTTTGTCATTACCATGTGTTGGTGGGTGATAGGACTCCTCCCAGCAATTGTGCTGTGTGGGCGCTACTTCTACAGCAGGCGTGTCATCCATCGTTACCTGGAATGCGCCATGAGCAGAGACATGGGTGACATTGAAGGGTTTTACACAAAATCACCAGGTATATATTGCTTATTTTGTAATTTCATTTACATTTCATAGGCAGTATGCACCGAAAAGACTCTCTACACCTATTTCTGACTTACAGTGATTGTAGATACTGTACAGCACCCAAGTAAAATGTTTCTGAATCGTAATTCCTCTTGTATTTCCCATTTAAGCATGCCAATACATAAGAATGACCCACTGAGCATAACATAGTCAGTGTTTTCTAATCCTCTAAAGCCAGACATCTTAAGTTTTAATAAACTATAGTAAAATATCAGTTTGCATATATACACATGTATCAGCTAAAATGTATCGAATCCCGTTTCTTAGTTTTGTCACAATACTTTTTTATTTCAAGGCCTGAAAAATGTTAAAGGGCCAAAACAATCAAATTTTGGCTAGCAAAAACTTATCACAACTGTTTTGTTTAATTGATAATTACTACAAAAGTTGTGCTTTCAGTTGAAAGCCTTGGCATCTACATGTACTAGTCATCTACAAATGTTAGTAGATGATGTAGATGAGATTAATGAATGGGATTAAAAATTTAAAATAGATACACTTTAGCCTTATTTTGTCCATACTGGCTGGAACCTTGGCCATGGAAGATTCTGAGTTTTTTGTAACAGGATAATAAAAAAAAAGAAGTTTTTTTTGGTGTTTGATTTTTTGACAACATTTCTAAGTGAAATACAGCACCAGAATTTGTTAAGGAAATAACGTTAAAGTTCTGGACTTAATTAATTATTGTCTGTGATGTCCACCAGCTTTAACTGAGATGGAGACAGATATTCTATGTCTGGTAATATGAAATATCACAACTTATTAGCTAAAAAATATAAAATTAGATAATATGAAACACAATTACAGCAGTACATTACATCACTGAAAATTAGCAGTCATATTGCCGCTAAAGTTCACCAGTTTATTAGGATAACTGGTCTTTCTAAAGTAATGCCTGATAATGAATGTACAGGAAGTACAGACCACAAACCTGTAATAGGGTGAAAATGGAATAAAAGGGGCTTTGTTCTTCTTCTTTAACTTATTGGAAAAAAGATGAATTATGATTTAAACTGAATGATTATTGGATGATATTTTCTTTTATTCGCCATGTTTATGCTGTGCCCTCCACATCAGACTCCTGTCTGTGGGTAGCAGTGCTGGAAGGCAAAGTGGTGGGTGTCGTAGCAGCAGTCGGCCAGCAGAAGTCAGGAGGTGCTGTCGAGCTGCAGCGGATGTCTGTTGACCGGAGCTGTCGGCGGTGCGGGGTAGGGGTTGCACTGGGACGGAAAGTCCTGGAGTTTGCTGCCGCTCACAGATATTCTTCTGTTGTGCTGGGAACCACGGCGTACACACCGGCTGCTCACCAGCTCTACCAGCGTCTGGGTTTCCGCTGTGGGATGGTCACCAATGGGTACGTCACACACGACGCAAGATGGTCCTTACTGGAAAGAATATTCTATAGAGTCCGCCATCACCACTACAGCAAGATCATTTCAAATGGACAACACTGATCTTTGTGACAGTGACAAACAACAGCCTTGCCAACTGTTCAAATACTTATAGTCTGCAGCTGTGTGGCTGTGTCCCAGTTCAGGGGCCGCATCCTTCGAAGGTTGGCATATGAAGACCGCCTACGTCACAGCAGCACAACTAGGTTGTTCCATTTCAAGGGCTTCAAATGTGGCCTTCTTTTTCTGGGCAACGAAGGCTCCGACGGGTTAGTCTTTCGTGGCCCGATGTATCCCAAGATTCATTGCATGCCGGTTATGAAAATAATATGGCAGCAAAGAACACCGATAGAGAGCCCGATGATTAGTTTTTAATTTTGTACTGGGTTTCAGCTCAGTTTAAAAGTTACATGCTGTCAAGGTTGCGAGGCAACAGGAGCTGCGCTTTGTGATACAACAGATGCACATGCGAAAATCCTCTGTGGGCCAGACCTTGTCATTACAACTCAGCTTTTGCAATCTACGACCGCTACGAAGGGCCATATGTTCGTGAGCCACGTCCTCTGAAGGATGCAGCCCCTGAACTGGGACACAGTTCATGTCTAGGTTGCATTAACTCGCTTAATCAGGTTTACTGCATGGCCAGAACCTTTGACTTCTACGCCACAACATGGAGGCTCACACTGAACGTAAGCCTGGAGCCGTTGGCCGGTTTTGTTAGTTTATTCAAACAAAATGGCCACACTCTCAAAAATGCTGAAAAAGAGAGTTATGTCTGAATGAAAATGCAGACTACTGTATGTATAAATGTAAGATTAAAACAAGATCACCACAGTTGATAATGGATCTTCTGAAAAACAGGAAGACAACTGACCAAAATTTCTGACATCCAGTCAATCATCCAAGAGCCAGATTGTTGATTGTTCAGATGATAATCAGCCATCATGACCCACCTCAAACTGCACGTCAAACAACAACTAACATGACAGAAATTCAGACAGAATTTAAAGCTCGTTTGGAGGCCAATTCTGAGCTGAAAGCAGATTTAATCCATCCAGAGTCTGGCAATGATAAACCATTTATTTTTTTATTTAGGTTCAAGGACTTGTGAGAATTGTCATTTGTAATGCTATGTGCAACGTGTGTATTATTTTTAAACAACATATTTTATTTAGTTTCAGTTATTATAGTAGGTCAGTATTGTCTGCCCCATTTGAGATTCCTTAATACAATCCAATATGTATAAATGACTAAATAAATATGTTATACAAAGATGTATTTTCTGTTGTATGTGCTGTTTCTTTGTCTGGCTGTGTTTGTTGTATATACTTGTCCTTTTGTTATATCTGGCTGTGTTTTTCTTTTTGATCTGAGATCTTGATCTGAATGAGGTAACCTGACAAATAAAGGCTATGTACTACATTTCTATAAAGATGAGGGACTCACAGGAGACAAACAAATTCACTTAAATGACTCAACTCTAAAAATGCCACATCTGCCAACTGAATATTGTCTTTCAGTAGACCCTGCCTCCTAAATTCCCACATCCTCACTGATTGTGAAAAATACAGCCGAGATAACAGTGTAACAATTGAGCAGCTCTGTCAGGACTCTTCACTTCCTCTTGCTTTGTCTTCAGTTAGACTTAATCAGTGTTAAGACATGTTGACTCAGCAAGAGTGGTAAGGGTCATCAAAGTTTCTGTCTGTTGCTTCTGCTTGTATTTTATCAACATGTCATACCCAAGTCCTATGAAACGATAAATGAAGAAATGACCACTAACATTCATAACATGAAACTAAATGTTGTACTTTGTCATCTGTCAGCACCTTAAGCGCTGTGGGTCAGTCGACTACCATTTTACCTTTCAGTTCAGTTGAATTTGGTTTAAATGTCTGGGAGAGCTAGTCAGAACCGTACTGTAGGCTTATGTATATGTTATTGTGTATGTTGTGAAGTAGGCCTACAGCATTGTAATGCATTGTGTGTGTGTGTGTGTCATCATGGCAGAATGTGGTCCAGGAAACACCTACTGCAGCGAGAGCGACCAAAGAGGTGGTTTTGAGTACTGGGTGGTGTTTATATGTCTATATGTGATATTGTCACTGCGATAGCGTCGGAGCCTGCCTCTCTCCCTCCCCCTGCCTTTCCTGTCTCTCTGTCACTGTTGCTAATGGAATTAAAGAAAAAAAGTGATGGACTCGGCTGGGACGCATTTGTTGTTCAATGCCCCAATTGTGCATGCCTGCCTGCCAGGTTCATCACTTTCTTAGTGTCCCCTGGAAACACTTCAGTTGTGTTGTGAGTATTTGCAGCACATGTGTCGTCAAGCTGCTGATGTTCTCTGAATTTGTTTGTGTTTTGTCTATTTGCATGTTTTCTTAAGTTGCAGTGTGTTGAGCTCTCAGGGCCACCGTAGTCATGAACAGAAGTGGAGTCACTGAAAAACTTTATTCAGATTTATTGCACAATATGAATTTAAAAGATGAAATGACGCGCTATGACTCTTTTCATATTTTACAAATTCAGCATGTTTCTTCTGAGGGTGAACTAACTTCAAACAATTTCATGCATTAAAAACTGAGCAGACTTATTGACTCAACCACAGGCAACAGATATACAACTCATGGTGTCCCTCAACATCTGCTTCACAGACGATAGTCTCATCTAATGGCAAACGCTCATTATTGATGTGTGTGCGGCTCTCCAGTATGGTCACGCTCATGTACCCTGTAATATAAATTAATAAATCTAAAATATTTCCTGTTTAAGATCCCACCAACAGCAGCATGTTTCTCAGTAGGCCTGTCACCCTGTAATATCAGAATATGTGAATATGTTTCTAAAAAATATCTACACTCATAAACACTCAGGTGATTCGCCAACATTTTTACATGGGTGCAAACAAGTCCAAGACCATTTCAAACAGAAACACCTACATGAATGGAAGCCACATACCGCCATTGTGGTAGGGTATTGGGGTTAAGGTCACAACTGATGTGGGGGGGGGGGGGGCATGCAGCAACCTAGACATTTCCGCAATGCAAGCTGTGTGTTTCCTGGCCATTGTCCTGTTCTTATTGCCTCACTGTATGTTCAGGATGGGTTGCGTCAAATAGAAAACGCTGATATGCTGTATTACCTACAGCATGTGATTTTCAAACAGTAACCTGACTAAGCATGAGTTGTTGCAGACCCATTCGAGCTTTGGAAATGTTAGCTCCTGCCTGACTGTTCCACTACTGTGTTGTTGTGATCCAGAAACTTGAGCTTAATGGTGTGATTTTCAAACACAGTGGACACTGAAAATATACTGCATGTAGTGTGTAACAGTAAGAGTGATGTGGGAGCGCAACTAATGTTATGATTGAATTTACTGCATTATTAAATAATATGAAAATATCCATCAAGTTCAAATGAATATGAAGAAAATAAAAAAATCTCTGCCTGCTCTATGATCTCAGTAAGATTAAGAGCAGTAAGCGTTATTTTCAACTTAATCAGGAAACTGGTTTTTGGAACAAAATTTGAGCAATCGACCTGACTCTGACTTTTCCACAGTACGATGTGCATGTTCAGCATTTTCATATTTTGCGAAATCGGTTCTTCCTCATATTACATAACTTCATGTTGTTAAATTAGCAAATAGTTGCTGCTGCACTATGTAGAACTCTCAGTGGAGCAACAAACAACAACAACAAACACAACAAAACAAACATGACAAACAACTTTATCTCCCACGATCTCAAACACAGCACGGCTCAGTGGTATTCACCCAAGTGCCACCGTGGCCTGAGAGGTGGCAGGTGTTTAATTTCAACCCGCAACATACATTCATTTCACAAATAAGTTCGTTTTGTCTGGTAAATAAAGTCAACTGCAGTTATTATAAACACTGCAGCAAAAATTCACCAATTCACCATCAATTAGGGGCGAGAGGGGCTCTTGCTCCGCCCACTGACCAACCTACAATTTCTGCCCCACTGGCCTCAAGTGCCAAGGAAACCGCACAAAGATTTATTGTGGGTGCAGCATTTCAGGAAGCATAAGTGAAATGATTGTGCAGGGTGCGGTTACGGGAAGTTATTAGGTTAGGTTTTACTCTTTGCACAAAACATATTCCCAATTCTTTGACCGTGTTATCATCTCTACAAGCACAGGTAAGCTATTTTCTTTATATCGTACATTCATGGAATTTGGTTTTTCATTATCCACTGCTGCACTACAAAAACGCTAAACCTTGAAAACTAACTTTTTTTTTTAGAAGCAATCAGTAACAGAATAAGGAGTTTCAGCACCTTGACAATGTACTGAATACTGATGTTTCAATTCAAAAGTAACACAAGCTCTAGACTCTAGAGACAAGAGGAACTTACTGGAGGCCACAAAAAGAGGAATATAAACAACAGAAATAAATGAAAGGAGATACATTTTAAGGGACCATTACTGAAAACTCAGCAGCTATTTCAGAAGTTAATGCTACTGTTTTTTTGTTTTTTTTGTTGGTATTTTTTTTTTTTTGCAGATGCAAAGATGAGTGTCGAGTACCATGCCTCTGCTGTTACAAACATGGACATGGAGGACAGTAAAATTGGATACAAACAATTTTCAGCGGATGGCAGCAAGCTCCGCTGTACAGGTAATAAAGCAGGAACTTAATTTATTACCTGGGTAATAAACCTTGGATGGCTGAGACAATGACATGATAATAAAAATGGTTCCCCTCGGCTCAACAGAGCTTTTAATCAACTTTCAGTGCCCACTTTTCTTTGTTTTAGTCTGGTCTCACAGCTCTTGGAAATACCTAAAAGATTGCTGCTTGCCTCGCTCCACAGCTGAGAAAAAGTAATTGTTTTTGAAATAGTTTGGAATATTTTTCATACCTGAGAATATCCCACCTTCATAAAGTATTTGATAGAAAAGATCTAAAAGGAACACTAATGGAACCAATAAAATTACATTAATTGATTTTTTATTTTTTTTGGCTTTTTGTTGGCAGCAGGATAAGCTGTTAACACAACATTGACATACTGTTACCTTAGCAACCAATTGGAAATTTACACAAAGTCAGTAAAGTTAGTTTCCTTCCATATGTTTTTACATAAATAAAAAATACCAGAAAATTAATAAAACAAACAAACTATCTCAAAAAGTTTTTACACGTGGCTGGCAGAATAGTTTGTATATCTACAAAACAAAGTGCAACAAAGAGCAGTGGGAAGAGACTTCATCAGAAAAGATGAAAACATCAGATCTTCGGACCAATGACTGACATGTACCTGTATTTGTATCACATTTTCCTTATTCATTTCATCCATGTGATGTTTGACTGGGGCTCTTTTAATTACATACTCGCTTCTTCTTCTGCAATGGTTAATAGCATCTAACTGGAGGATTAGTGCCACCAGCTAAGGTTCATTTGTCAGATCACCAGAAACACCAAGTGAATGCTAATGTTCTTCCAGGTCTGTTTGATGCATAAAGTGGCAACAATTTGCAAAAAACTTCATTGCTTCATTGTTTTACAATTGTTTTACTGTTGAAACGGGGTATTTTGGCAGGACCAAGTCAAAAGAGTGGAAAAGACTAAAGAATCTAAGCTTTGGCTACTTCATTGGTACTAATCACTGAGCAGCGCTGTTTAATAGCTCTATAGGATTTATAGAATTGTTGAATGAATGGGATGAGGTATATTTGAATTTAACTCTCGGGATTAACAAAAAACGGACATTTATGTCTACTTATTTCATCCACACACATAATCTCAATGTAACCTCTAAATCATCTGGTAAAGTCAACATTATATAAAACTTCATATTTATGTGAGATGAGATTTTATCGTCCAACCCAAGTTAAAAATGATGCAGCCACCATTTTAATAAGGTTGATATGTTCTCTGGTTTATTATATGTTATACAATGATAGTTATGTGTGATTTAAAGAATTAGATACATTTCTAAGGTAACAATTAACTATGCAGCGCTTTAGCTTGATGTGTATCCTCTGTATAGTATTGTGGAATACTACTGAGAATCAATCCAGATGAAGCGCATAACCACAAGTTCCTCAGTTCACTTCATCAAATTGAAGTTTCTCTGTCTATTTTGGTTACTGTCTCTTAGTTTATATGTTGAGAAACAACCCATACAAGATTGCCACAGCCTGCCTCGGGATCCTGTGTGTTCTCCTGTTGGCTGGTGCCATAGGTCAGAGTGTCCACTGTGAGTCTTCCTCTTTGTTTCTGTCAAATATTCACACGTCGTAGAAAGCTGTCAAATGTCATGGCAAAATAAAAAACTGATTCACGTTTTTCTCCTCTCTGGCAGACCAAAAAGTAGAGCAAGACCAACAAAACAACCTGTACGCCCTGAGCAAAGAGAAGGAGGACCTACAGGAGAACCTGAAGACAGTGCAGAAAGAGAAAAAGAATCTTGAAACCCAACGTAATCAGCTACAGCAAAATTACGAATACTTAACTAAAAGGAGAGACCAAATACAGACTAATAACAATTTACTGTCTGACGAAACAAACAAACTGAAACTCAGCCAAAGCCAGTTACAGACCAGTAATGCCGCTTTAAGCAAAGAGCTTGAACAGCTTAAAGCCAGTAAAAACCTGTTGGATACTAACAACAATGCCTTGTCTAAAGCACGAGACTTGTTACAAAAACAATATGATACAGTGGTCAAACGCAAAAATGAGTTACAGTCCAGCCATGACTCGGTGACCAGGGAGAGGGACAATTTACAGAACAAATTCAATAATGTAACCAGATCAAAAGAGCAGCTGCAGCTGAGTTACAATGACTTGATTAAGGACGTAGAACATTTACAGGACAAATACAACTTCTCTAACAGTGAAAAAGACAAGCTTGCAAGCAGTCACCAAAACCTGACATTGCAAAAAGACACTCTGCAGGAGACTTTCAACACACTTAAAAAAGCAACAGATGAATTAAGGGCTAATTATGCATCCTTGGCTCAGGATAAAAAAGAGCTTGAAAGCAGCTGTGAAAACGTGACTGTGGAGAGAAACCTGCTGAGGGTGAAAATCGAGAACCTGACTGTTGAGAGAGATCTTCTCCAGGGAGAAGCTGAGAAACTGAATGCAACGCTCTTAGGTAAGTAAAAAAGAAACTGACAAACATATGTTATTTAGCAAAATGTGCTCTCACCTGGAAACAGCTGAAAGCTCCGGTAGCCATGTCATCTGAATAAAAACAAATCCAAACCTCTTCAAAACTAAACATGTACTACAACTCAATGCTTGTACACACTTTCATCTCAGTGTTTGGTTATTAACCAATGAATATCACATTTAAAGATAAGAAGTGTCCCACTGGATGGAACAAGTTTCAATACAGCTGCTACTTCACTTCTGTCGGCAAGAAAACCTGGAGCCAGAGCAGAGAATACTGTCAGGACAAAGGAGCGGACCTGGCCATCATAAAAAGCCAAAAGGAAATGGTGTGTTTATCTTTGCGCATCATCAGTCATCATGACTGTACGCTGAAAGGTCACCATATAAATTTAAAGGCATCTTTCTACATTAACGCTTCAGTAATTAACAAAACATTTAACTATAAGTATTAACAAACTGGAAGCTAAACGAAGATACAGGTGCTTCTAAAAATGCAGCAAACAAAAATGTAACTACCTAATGAAGGACAAAAAACTTCTAAATTTACTCAAATGTTTGGGTCAATGGCAAAGAATTTAATGATAACATACGTGCTAACAACAACAACAATAACAATAATGTTAAATGTGAATCTGATCCATTTATCTTAAGGGCGCATGCTTGATTTGCAGGTTTTAGTCCATCTGTTAGAAAATCTTAAATAATTTTTTAGAGTTTATAATAATTTTTAGACAAGAATAAACTTTTATTCCAACCTTGAATTTAAAACAGACATATTATAATATAACTTGTCAAATTCTTTAATATAAAAAGATAGTGTAGCTATAGGGATGTATATACATAGGCTATATACATATACCCCATCTATAACTTTATGTATGGCATGCTAACAAAGTAAAAATATGTCTTTTGTTATCTTAATGTGCCTCTTTATTTGTGATCAACATAAAGTTTGCAATAACTTTGAAATGTATGTCTCTTCCCTCGTAGACCTTCATCAATGGCTTGTATCCAAGTGACAAAGAAGTCTGGATTGGACTGACGGATGAAGGGATAGAAGGCCAGTGGAGATGGATCGACGGTACACAGCTGACCACAGCGTAAGAAACTAAACGCACATCCTTTTAACATACAAAATTAAAACCCTTGGAAATGTCGACTTCATCTGCCCAAGCATAGAGTGGTATTTGTTCTTATTTTGGATGTCTCTCCTTGTCCTCTACAGGTACTGGGGTAAAGGCCAGCCCAACAGCTTTGACGGGAGGAACCAGGACTGTGTGGAGTTCTGGCACCGTGCGTCAGGGAATGGCGACTGGAATGACGAGAACTGTAATGTAGAACAAAACTTCATCTGTCAGATGTAGGTTTCCCGCACAGGGAGGACCAGAGCGTTTTGGCTAGTATTGCACTAATGATCGTCATGTCATATCAGTGTATTACAAAAAAAAAAAAAAATGCAGCAATGCTAATAGCTAAAGCCTGAAATGGACTGGTTTGCAGTGGGGAGTGTACTATGGAGTTAAATTTAGCAGGTGGCCCAGCAGATGCAGGTTGATGTCAGGTTATTTGGAGCAAACTGTCTTGGTGATTTGGAACCAGCTTGGTTAAAAGGGGACTGAGATTTCCATTGATATCTGTACACACTGTAAAAACAATTTTGTGTAATAGTAATGCTGTGTAATAAGTAATGTGTGCCTTTTGATGACTAGACATCCACTAACTGAATTTTCTAAAGAATGATGAATGATGAGCTGGATAATTTACAGTTTACCCATATAAAGAAAAAGACACTTCCAGATAATGTTATGATAATTTGCTGCTGTGATTAGCTAATTCAATGACTAATGAATGCAATTCCCAAGAGCAGTACTCATTAATTGTTAGTTTACTGATGTTGGCTATTTTGTACTCATTGTTGCTTCTTGTGTGACCAGGAGGACACTAGCTCACACAGTGGTGGTTCACACTGATTCATGGGAAATGGCCCCAACAATAAACATATTATATTACTACTGTATTAGAAATATCCGTTGAATTGGTGCTTTTACTACATGTGACAAAAGGCTGTATTGTATATGTTGAACTTTTAACTTTAGTAAAAACCTACAATGCTAATGTTGCTCGCTGTAGATGGCTACATTTCAGATATTCCTGATAAAGCTGCTCTGACCTGTATTTATCGCCACAGCGTCAAAGTTTGACCCACACTGCCCCCGAGAGGATAACCATCTGCGACCTTAAACAACAAAACGGCATATAGTGTCACAAGAAGATGAGTGTGTCGCATTGTTGCCTGAATCTCCTCCACCATTTGGCCTGGCAGTCCCATAGCCAGAGATCCTACTCATTCCTCTCCAGACCGCCTCCACATTTGTTGAAGAGTGTGTTCTCATTTCTCTCTCTCTACTGTAGATTCTCCCTCCATTTTCTTCCTCCTCAGATCCTTTTGGAAAGACTTAATCAAATGTCTCACCTAACGTGCACAGCAGTTTATTAAAAACACAATATTCACCCACATCAAGTCAGGGTGACTTGATCTCTGGGCACATCTGATCTCCTTTTTGAAATTTATTTTTTTAAAGCAGCACTTGAACTAACACGTAAAGCTTGGTTTACTTGTCACTAGCCTGTGAGAAAGGTTGTATCTTTAGGTCATTAATGTTCAGTTTTGTGCAGTAATGCGCTAAATGAGTGCTGTGGATTAAATGTGCTAATTTTTTGGGGAACGTGAAAATGAGCTCAAGAAGGAGGCACTATTGCACCAAAAAGCTGTTTTCCAACTGCCAAAAAACATCAGAAGAAGAAGGGTTTTACAGTGGCACACGGCATGCGTCCTGTGTCCTGTGTCTACTGCTGGCAATTCAAACAATGCAGCTACTGGTACTGTAGCAGTAGCAGTTCGTATGAACAGAAGAGAGACTTTAATGAACAAATCAGTGCAGATTACAACTGAAAAAAATCCTTTTTTATGCAAATTGTGTCCACCAAGTGTGAAAAAAAGTCTGAAATTACACATTCAGTTGAAGCATTTTAAAAAATATATCTGCAAGTGAAGGATCCATGGCGGATTTAGATATGGGTGACATGGGCATCTTGTTGAGTCAAACTCACAACATATACACATAAAACATATACTCGCATTGGTTTTTGTGACTCTATGGTAGTATACAGTATAATGTGGACATGGTGGATGGGTAAGAGGAGGTTCTGCTGAAACAGAATAGCTCATTTTTGAAATAGTTCATTTTGATCTATGTAAACTTTGAGCTAGATCTTATGAGGTGTGAACTTCCTTAACTTTTTAATTTATACATGTTCAGTGTTGACCTTTTCAGTGTCATCATCCATAAACAATAGGTACCCCAAATACACTGAAAATAATTAAAACTAGTAGAAATACCAACTGTCTTTACGTCAATTAATTTTGACTGAAGGTTCATTTACAACAGGAAAGTGTTATTGAATTAATTACTTTATCTCAAAATCTTTGATGGATCTGTTTGTCTGTTTTCTTAGCTTTCTTTCTGTCATCCCCCATGTGTCTGCTGCTCTTCAGTGCTTGAGCCCCATCTGCTCAGTGACTATTTCTGGCAATTATTCTTGGCTTTAGCAGCAAGTTGCAGGTGCTAGTGTTAGACAGAGGAATTATTTATTCCATTTCTGACATGCATGTCTATGTTAATTTAAGTATACAGTTTAAGTACAATTTGACCTTAGAAAAGGAAAATCTAGAAATAGAAAAATGAACTAACCATCAGTTCAGAACACCTGAACTGTGGAGTCATAGGAGTGCCATAAAAAAAGAATAAATCTGTAAAAGAATAAGAAAATAAATGCGGAAATACAAAAACAATACAACAAAATAAAAGAATAAATAAATACAAAAATGTGTAAATATAATAAAACAATAATGCTTTTACTTATTTTACACAATAGGCCAACAATAGTTGTGCTGTGCTGCAGTAAAAGCTCTTGCTTTTACCTATCGCTTTTTATTTATTCTTTTTTATGGCACTCCTATGACTCCATACTGAACAGGTGTGCAAATGTGACATCTTATGCCACATGCACAACTTACTCCGCTAATTTGGCGAGCCAATTTTTCTTTGATGCAATTCTTGCCTTATTTTCTTGAAGGAACAGGACCTGACCCACCAAAACAACATGGAGGCGAGTCTAGTCCTCATTGACTCCAGGTATCCTGGCATTGTGAGCCAACAGCTGACATTTATGTGTACCTTGGTTCTTATGATTACTAAAATGGTCAAACAATGGCGAATGCCCCGATAGTGATACTGTACATTTAGGAGGGAATGGGTTGAAAAAAATGACATGTTACAATCATGGTATATAATCATCTTCAATATCACAAGTGTAAACCATAATTGCACCTTTTTCTGTTTAGAATAAGTTAAAATTGTTTTCTTTTGTCAAAATCAAAATATTTTGCTCATGACTGGGCTCCTTTTTCTCACTTCTTATTGTACTGATGTTGCTAGTTGAATGAAAGGCTAAATGTAAAGCGCATTGGATAAAAACCTTATATAAATACTGTTTTGTCTTATAGGTCACAGACTGATCAATCCAAAACTTTATTGGATCAGTGCCTGATTCAGACCTCATTCATTACCTACTGGACAAAGAGCCGAGACTCTTTAGCTTACAACTCTTACTAGATTTGATGTTTGGTGTACACTGTGTATAGACTCCAAAGGACAGTGATGGTCAGACACAGGTGGGTGTGGACAATTGAGTCTTCAGCCCACACACACACAACACACACACACACGCATGCGCGCGCACACACACACACACACACACACACAAACACACACACACACGCACACACACATAGATGTGACATCAGAGCGTGAGTGTGTGTGTGTGTGTGCGTGTGTGTGTGTGTCTCTGTGTGTATTCTCCTGCCTGTCTATCTAGAACCTCCAATACCCCACCCACTCAAACAGGTAGGTGGTGAGTTCTCAGTTTGGCCGCACTGCTGTGTGGGAGCAGCTCCATGTACATTCACACCACTCCTCAGAAAGGTACAAGAAAAAGTCTCAGCCTCACATACTTTTAATATACTTCAACACAATATCATTGATATTCTGTGTTTACACCTAGCCTAATGTAAATGCAATTATGTCCTTGTTAGGGCAGCAGCAGGAAAGCATACCCGTCAGCATCAGCTCACAATGAATGAATTAACCTTTAATCAAAATGTTAGTCTAGACTCAGTATTCTTTTTGTATTAGAAAGTAGAAAGAAAAAAGCCTTTTTCTGACTTTGAAATTCTCTTTGCCTGTCTAAGTGGTATTTTGGTGTCCACTGCAGAGGTGCACAGTTTGGAGGAGGGGAGACTTTGCCCTGAGAGGCTCGAACCCTCCAGCCAATAGGTGCCTTTAAATCTGAATTAAAAAAAAAAAAAACAGCTGCCTGAAGACTGTCAGTAAAATGCAGCCTTTACCTGAAGTTTAGCATGTTATGTATTTCATGTGAAATGTATAGCAGTGCAATCACAGCTGTGCAGTCTGCTTTTGTAAGACTCACTTCAGCCACAAGAGGCTGTACAGCACCACTAGCCCAGACTAAATCAGACTGAAAGCATTCATGTTTCCTGTATAGGTAATTTCTCCATGCACTCTAAACACAAGGTAGATACACAGCAATGTGTGCTAGCAAGTTATGTAACATTACTGTTCCTTCTTTTGGCTAGAAATGTATTGGCGAAGGCTTTCTGACAGAAACACTTCAGGAAGACAGGTGAGATAGTATAAGGAGCAACAAAGTCCACGCCTGGAGTTGGACTTTCAACTAGGAGGCTGGGTTATGAGTGTCATTATCTTTATTGATTTAGTTAACTGTTCTTTTCAGTTTTTTCTTTATTTTCATTTTAAACAAATGTAGTTTTTTGTTTTGTGGAGAAATCATCCGTGTGTGTGTGTGTGTGTGTGTGTGTGTGTAAAAAAAAAAAAAAAATTTCTAATTGTTTTTGCTTTTTACTCTGCTGCACCTACATGAACCAAAATAGCAAGTGCACTTGGAGACACCCACAGTCTGTGAACTCAAGACTGGTGGTTGCACTTTTTGCTGTTCTTTAAGACACACTTTTGTTTTAATTTGAACTTTTGTTTAAGATCTGTACAAACACCATTTTGTAATTAACTTTCAAATGAAATAATGAAATATGTGAACAAGTTCTGGAGACTGAACTAAAATAATCATATTTTTGTTCTGCAGCAGACGTTCAGCTGAAATCCATCAAAGTTGTGCAACAAGGAAATTTAATAACTTTATAAAACAAATTGAACAATTGGTGTGTCATTCTATTGTCCTTGGAACTTGAACTCAAATGCATACACACACACACACACACACACACACACACACACACACACACACACACACACACACACACACGGTGTACATGTGTTATCTTTACATATTTTCACATGCTATTTTGTGACAGGCCTTGTTGAGAGGAGTCTCACAGAGTTCTGTTGCTTGAACTCGTTAAATATTATATTCATTGGGGAGAGGTCGTTGACTCTGTCTTTGTGGTATTATGCAACATTTTCTCGCTCCTTTTTATCTAACTCCCTGCTCTCTATTTCGACACGTTCAGCTGTGTTTGGACTCTCCAAGCATTGATTTACCAGGTGATTCTTTCAGGTAAGCTATTTGTGTTTTATTTACTCTCTTAGCCATTTAGCATTTTGAATGGTTACTTTATATTAGATTGACAATACAGGTGACATTGTCTTTTTGTCTTCATATACTGTATATTGCTGCTATTAAAATGAACCTGTCCAAAAGCATTGTCGCGAAGAAAAGTCGCGAAACATAACTTTGATAGGGAGTGTCAGGTGGGAGCTTGTGACTGGTTTAGCACAGATACAAATAAATACAAATAGTAGTCATTTCATTTTAAATTTAAATAAACCAACAACATTTTTTTTTCAAGAGAACACCATTTTTAAGTGTGCTCTACCTGCTATAGTCAACCTTATTACCAGACACGATACTGGACAATTCTTCAAAACCCCATATTACATTCAGTTTTATATAAATTGGAGGAGATCACTGTTCTCAGACGTTTTAGATTACTGTAATTCTCTGTATAGGGGATTGGCCCATTCCGCCCTTTCTCAATACTAACGGTTCAAAATGCAGCTGCCAGACTTTTAAGTGGTACAAGAAAAAAAAAAGGCAAAGCACATGAAATTACTCCTATTCTGGCACACTCACACTGGCAACAAGTGAAATAGAGAATTCATTTAAAAATCCTGCTTGTTTATAAGGGGCTTAATGGTTTAGCTCCACAATCCATTGCTGATCTTCTGATTCTATATTTTATTCCCACTGAGTCATCCTCACAACTCTTTTTCCCATCCTACCTTAAATCCTGCCACATCACTGACGATTTTAAATCAAACTTAAAGACCTACCTTTTTCTTTAATCTTGCTTTTAGTTCAGTTTAAGATTGCCATATTTTCATCTTATTTCTAATGTCTTTTTTTTTTACTGCTTTTGAATCTGATATCTTCAATCTTAAATCTCTCATTTCTCTTGCATTGATGTTGTTTATGTCCTTGTGTCTACTTGTATTGCTAATCCATCTGCTGTGATTCTAAAGCACTTTGGGTCGACTCCTGTTGTTTTTAAATATGCTAGATAAAGTTATGATTAATATGGTGATTTGACTTTCCTTTTAAAACATAGTTATTTCCCTTGTATTGCAGTTTTTGAGTACACAGTCTCCTCCAAAAGAAATTTACAGTGTTCCTCCTCAAACTTTGTCTCTACTGACAATCACTCCAACCAACAGTCGGCTAATGCAGTGACAATGACATGTCATGTGTTCACTGTGGTGTTGGAGGTGTGGTTTCTGGTACAACTCACTGACTTTTAGCATTAATCTAACGTGCGGCTCACATGGTGTTTACATTTACTCAGGTACTTAAGTACAAGTTTAGGGTACTTGTGCTTACATTTTACAACTATCGGTACCTGTACACCACAGAATTTCACTGGGAACTATTGTACTTTTTACAATATTGATTTACTGGTTCAGGCTGTAGAAAACATATTATGAGCTTACAAAACACTGTACATACTGTACTGTGGAATACTGTACTTCCCACATTCTAGGAGACATCTTAAAAATAGGCTTAATAAACAAAAGGCCTTGTAGATGAATAATAGTCATTTTTAAAGATCATTTTGAAATAATATTTTTTTTACCAAATAGATAATGTTGCCAAAATCCAGAGGTGTTGAAACTCTTTCAGGCAAAATTGTGATTCAAGAACATGATTAATTATTAACCTACTATCACACTCCAATTGCCTGGACGTTTGGTTGTAAATGGTCATTGTTGAGTTTGGACATGACATCACTATTGCAACTAATTTTAGTTTTTGATACCTGATATCTGGCTCGTAAATGCATTTGCAGGTTGGTAATGGTCCAGTGGCTGTATGGTCCAAAGGTAGAAGGAGGTGTAAGGTAACCGACTCTTAAGTCAAAAAACTGATGGATTCCTTAAAGGAGGACGATGCAAAGTAAGAATCTATCTATCTTCTTTTTGACCGTAAGCCTCTCAGTAGAAAATGTATACTACTCGTTAATCTTCTCAACTTGTTGAACAGACCTTATTCATCTTAAAGACTTCACATAATAAATGCACTGTCAGATCAGTAGAGTAATGTCACTCCTCTAACACTTGTCAGGGTGAATGTGAAGAATCCCGTGTCTAAATTCCATGATGAAAGACTATCAGGAATGTCTGCTCGCTCAAAGGACAAGGGCAAAAGGTAGGAAGATATTTCAAATGATATGTAAAGTAATGTAGCTTATTATTAAGCAATTAAGAAATAACAAAGTTGATCATTTGTGAAAAAAGGAATTGGGGCAGTTTTTCAAAGAAAGGTGCATTAGAAAAAATATTATATTAGAAATTAAGGATGCTTCTGCTGAGGACCGTTGTTCACCACAATGAAATATTGTTGTCACTATGTGACTAAATGTTCATATCAATTAGAGTGAAACGTATTGGTATTAAAACATCCCCTAAATTGCAAAATGAATGAATTTCAGATCGAAGCCACTACGATCAACGTCCAGTGGATGTTTGAGTGTGAAGTCCGAGCAGTCCATCGAACCTCCTCTTGTTTTCAATGACAAACAGTAAGATGACACTAATATGGGACACACTGTGATCTGTAAACTTTCTGTCAAAGTTACTTAAAACTGAGTGATTCACTTTTGCTTATGTAAAAGTTTTAATGCAAAGCTTTTACTTGCCATTTGTTGAAATTAAAAGTTTCCCATATTACTGAGAGTTAAAT
The DNA here is from genome assembly GCF_002260705.1 of Seriola dumerili. Taxonomy (NCBI): domain Eukaryota; kingdom Metazoa; phylum Chordata; class Actinopteri; order Carangiformes; family Carangidae; genus Seriola; species Seriola dumerili. Next base: position 50,388 of record NW_019174485.1, on the reverse strand, counting down.
GAGCGGACTGATAAATTCATGTCCGAATGCTGATTATGAAGCTGTCATCAACAGCCAGTCATCTGAGCTTAGCACAGACTGCATTTCTACCTGCCATAGTGGATATGATTCAAGTTGTATTTAAGTTTTTTTTAAATTCAGTTTTGTTTAAGATGGTCTAAAGTTGTTATTGTGTGACTAAATGTTCACATCAATTAGAGTGAAAAGTATTGGTATTAAAACATCCCCTAAATTGCAAAATGAATGAATTTCAGATTGAAGACATGGTCAACGTCCAGTGGATGTTTGAGTGTGAAGTCTGAGCAGTCCATCGAACCTCCTCTTGTTTTCAATGACAAACAGTAAGATGACACTAATATGGGACACACTGTGATCTGTAAACTTTCTGTCAAAGTTACTTAAAACTGAGTGATTCACTTTTGCTTATGTAAAAGTTTTAATGCAAAGCTTTTACTTGCCATTTGTTGAAATGAAAAGTTTCCCATATTACTGAGAGTTAAATGAGCGGACTGATAAATTCATGTCCGAATGCTGATTATGAAGCTGTCATCAACAGCCAGTCATCTGAGCTTAGCACAGACTGCATTTCTACCTGCTATAGTGGATATGATTCAAGTTGTATTTAAGTTTAAGTTGTAGTTAAGTTTTTTTAAAATTTAGTTTTATTAAAGATGGTTTAAAAGTTGTCATTGTGTGACTAAATGTTCATATCAATTAGAGTGAAAAGTATTGGTATTAAAACATTCCCTAAATTGCAAAATGAATGAATTTCAGATCGAAGCCACTACGATCAACGTCCGGTGGATGTTTGAGTGTGAAGTCTGAGCAGTCCATCGAACCTCCTCTTGTTTTCAATCACAAACAGTAAGACGACACTAACATGGGACACACTGTGATCTGTAATGTTTATGCTAAAAATGAAGCTATCATCAGCAGCCATTTATGTGACAGTTCATATAATATTTGGACCCAGAGGCAGTCACCACACTCAGTTGGAGTGTTGGCAAGTATTTATTAGGAAAAATAGTTGAATGGGGTTGATGGGTGGTGGCGGGGGTGAAGGCAGGCTGGCTCTTTGGGGACGAGGTGATAATGTGTCTGGCCAGAAACACAGGTCTGAGGCTGTAGTTTGGCAGAAGGGGAGACAGCGTAGGCTAGAGGTCTGGTCTGGCTCAATGGATTACTGAGGCACTGTAGAAAACCAGGTTAGCAAGGAACATGAGGGAAAATACAAGAGATATCTCAAGTAGATACCCTGAGACCTAGAGGAGGCCTTGGTACCACTGAAGCAGGATAAACAATCTGGCGAGAACAGGGAAGAGAAAGGGAAACACAAGGGAGGGGAGAAACATTTCTACGTACAGCCAGAGCGATGACAATTTATTTAGTTTTATTTAAGATGGTATAAAGTTGTCACTATGTGACTAAATGTTCATATCAATTAGAGTGAAACGTATTGGTATTAAAACATCCCCTAAATTGCAAAATGAATGAATTTCAGATCGAAGCCACTACGATCAACGTCCAGTGGATGTTTGAGTGTGAAGTCTGAGCAGTCCATCGAACCTCCTCTTGTTTTCAATCACAAACAGTAAGATGACACTAATATGGGACACACTGTGATCTGTAAACTTTCTGTCAAAGTTACTTAAAACTGAGTGATTCACTTTTTCTTATATAAAAGTTTTAATGCAAAGCTTTTACTTGCCATTTGTTGAAATGAAAAGTTTCCCATATTACTGAGAGTTAAATGAGCGGACTGATAAATTCATGTCCGAATGCTGATTATGAAGCTGTCATCAACAGCCAGTCATCTGAGCTTAGCACAGACTGGATTTCTACCTGCCATAGTGGATATGATTCAAGTTGTATTTAAGTTTTTTTTAAATTTAGTTTTATTAAAGATGGTTTAAAAGTTGTTATTGTGTGACTAAATGTTCATATCAATTAGAGTGAAAAGTATTGGTATTAAAACATCCCCTAAATTGCAAAATGAATGAATTTCAGATCGAAGCCACTACGATCAACGTCCGGTGGACGTTTGAGTGTGAAATCCGAGCAGTCCATCGAACCTCCTCTTGTTTTCAATGACAAACAGTAAGATGACACTAATATGCGACACACTGTGATCTGTAAACTTTCTGTCAAAGTTACTTAAAACTGAGTGATTCTTTTTTGTTTAAATGAGAGGATTGATAGCAATTTCATGTCTGTATGCTATTATCAACAGCCAATCATCTTAGCTTAGCACAAAGACTGGAAACAGGTGGAAACAGCTAGCCTAGCTCTGTCTGAAGGAAAAAAAATGCAGCAGCACCTACCAGTACCTCTGCAGCTCACAAATTCACAGTTGCACAGCTGATCTTGCCATTCTTTCAGATTGGAGAGACCAAATTGTGACTATACTGTCTATGAGACAGACTTGTCTTCAATTGACAATTCTGCTCATTCTGACAACCAAATCAGATCATCATGGGGAGTGCCAAAGCATTGGGGTAGAAATGGGATTTGTCCGAGGGACCCACCCAGGTATTGTTTCCTTTGTATAAACATGTCTGATACCATGCTGCATGTCTGTCTTATTAACTGGACCATCTGAAAACTGTGTGTGTGATGGATTTCAGGTTGACACCACAATGCCCTCCATCTGCTGTGTATCCAGTGCTAAGTACTGATCACAGAGTCCCTGTTGACCTCATGCAGAGCAGGTAAAAATCACACTTCAAATACTGCAGTAATATGTGTCAAATCACTTTAATAATTCATGTGCTGTTGTTCGAAGAGCAGAATATTAATTTGTTTTTTCTGTTTGGTACAACTCAGCAACTTTGGTGACATTTTTGAGTGCTCAGGAACGATCTGATGCAAGTCAGTATCGGAAGTGTTTTCATATAAATAGTTTGTTCTCACACTTTGACAAAATCCGTCACATACTGTTTGTCCTCCTGGTGCGCTGGTAAACAGCAGGGAGTTGAAAGAAAACATATACTGTTGTAGAGTATTACAAAGAATTTTCAATCATAAACTTGATTTTGTAATTCATCTCATAATAAGAATTGTACCCTCAGTTTCAGAAGAATTAGCTGACAGAAAAGCTGTATCAGTTAATTGAAATATTTGCTTTATATTATAAATTGCTTTTGTCTGATTATCAGGATGAAGTTCAAAGCAACAGACACGCCCAGTGCTTCAAAAGACGCTCATGACTTCAGACAAGACAAACAGTAAGAAGCCAGACTACATGTAATGTTGTTATATACAGTAAGCTAAGTGTTTGTCCTACACTGTAACAGTATGTTATGAATGCTTCAGAAATGATTGATTATTTTGATATCTTCTCCGAAGTGATCTATAGGATGATTCATTCTCCACTGAAGTGTTACAACCGCCACTGCAATCTCTTTTTGTGACAGGTGTCAATTTTGTTTTTCCTGTCATAATTTCAAAACAAATAATACATTACGTGACTTTCAGGGCAAAAGTAACCGGTCCCAGATCCAGTTTGGAGTCTCAGAGAACTATTCAGGGCATGGATTTGCGTCCATGTCCTAAGTAAGACAAAAGCATTTTGAATTTTGAAAAATACGCTAGACACTGAAATCCACAGTAACTTCTTTTAGCTTCTAATCACATATTGCTGACATGGTTGGAATAAATGATATCCTTTATCCTTTTCCTGTGTCTAATTCCTTTTTCTCAGTGTCAGTCGGTACTATCCAGAGACAACAGAAACCGCATTCTCATCTGACCCGTCTGATAATTCATCGACTATGACTTCTGGATCAAGGGATTCCCAGTATGACGAGCAGACAGTTTCATGTGATGACATGTGAGGCACTATTTAAATTCACTATATTAAGGTACTCCAGAAAATTCCTTAAAAACTGATCAAAATTGATTCAGTCTGTCTTGACTTTTGGTCACTAAAAATACTGGTTCCTATGCTTCCCACAATGCAATTTGGCATCTTTTTCTAGACCCTCCCTACTACTAATCAACCTTATCTTTTAATCTCCATTTGCCACGTTGGAAAACATACTTTTTGTTTGCCATCTCTTATGCCTTATGATAACCCTATTGCTCTTATATGAATTTCCATGATATTTCACCAACTGGATAACCTATTTCTTTCATCATATCCTGTGTAGCCACTACACTAAATTTGCTTCACATCCAAGCGCTGTTCATGGGGCGTGTTTGGTAGCTTTTGTTGCACCTGCTAGGTTAAGAGGCAGAAAGGTTAAGAGAGCAGTGACAACACCACATGACATGTAAGAAATGTGTCATTATGATATATGACTTTACATGAAATAAAGGTGTAAATGGGAAAAAAACAGTTATGAATAATATATATGAATTTATATAAATAAATATTAATTAATTAATTAATCATTAAGAAAGAAAAATTATTAAAATTAATATAAAAATGGTCCAATATAATTCTGTTATTATGACAATAAATGATAAACTAACATTTCACATTTATGAGTTGGCTTCAATAATAATTTTTCTTAAATTTTCTCACTGTTAATTGTTAATTTATTTATATTTACACAGTCTATTCATTTTCATTTCATAGTGGTTTTTATTTATTACTGAATATTTTTGGGTTGCATAAGTACAAAATTGGTGCTTAATATGAATAATTTGTAGGAAAAGTTGATTGTAGGGATTTATAATAGCCTGCTTTCTCACAACATAAACAAATCTTGTCTATATTAAGAAGTCTCAATAAAGATGTTTCTGCATATAGCTTTCTTTAAAGCAGCAAAATGTACATTGCAAGTTCAGCATCAAACTTCATTCCCTTACTTGTCAAGAACTGTCTCTGGTGGCGGAAAGAAACGCCAGTGATAACTCTTGTTTTGTATCTATTTATCATGTCTTTTCTTTTACTGAAGGTAGCATGCTAAATAGCTGGTCCCAGCCCAGCTTGTATTATATTGTAATCATAACCAACACCTGCTCCTGGCAGGAAACCACATTCACTGGCAGAGAAAACTTATATATTGCACCTTTAACTAAGAGAAACACTTGGCTATTCCTCTAATTATTATGGTTCAGTACAAGGCTATATGCTAGAACACTTATCATACATTCCTATTACTACTTTAAGTAGTAAATAGCAGCTGCATTTTATGTCTCTATTTGAAAACAGAGACGAGGAGGTCATCTGTGACATTTGCCGCCAGCGTGTGGCTGTGAAGACCTGCTTGACCTGTAACACTTCCTATTGTGAGTATCATGCCCGGCATCACTACACAGTGGACACCCTGCAGAGACACACACTCAAAGATGTGTGTGCTGAGGTTGAGGGGAAACGCTGTCTGCACTACGAAAAGTCTCTAGATTTCTTCTGTAGGACCGATCAGATGCAGATCTGCAGCATTTGTACAAAGAGAAATCACAGAGGACATGACATCATCTCGCAAAGGGCACAGCGTGCTGCAAGCCAGGTAAAAATCTGAACATGTATAAATAATGGGAAAAATATCTTAATGTGCTGTATAGGCTAATGATTATTTATACTATTCTATCACAGATGCTTGGTGGTGAAGATTGCCAGGAACCTGATCAACCTGTTAAAGGTGAGTCAAAATATCAGATCCCTAATTACAGGCACACTGATACACGTTAAATTTATTGGATGTAAATGCATACAGATGTACAGAATACAGTACAATACAGACATTCTCCACTTGATAAATCATATACTACATCTGAAAGAACAACTGTAGAATTTTGTGAAGAGGGTTGTAGAAATTATTTCACATTATCATTTAGTCTGTTATTGGAACCAATGAATGGAAAAGTGATATCAAATAATCTTTGAAATTTGCCATAACAGAGCAGACTAATAAGGAAACAATGAAGGCTGCCTTTGATGCGATATATTTTTATGACAGGATGACTTTGTCCTCAAGTTAGTCAGCATTTTGTCCGACACGGCTGGGCAAAGGAAAATCTATAAAATGTGATATGTGGTGTTGTACAGTATCAGTCGATCTTATTCCTACATATCCAGACTTTCTGGTGGTTACTGATTCATTGTCAGTTGTAGCATTTACAGTAGTAGCATTTATTCAGAATTAATTCTTTCTAATGACACTGCAACAGAAATTCAGGCACAGAGCAATAATCCTAAGAAATGAACTGAACTGAACTAATTGAATTACTTTTCAAAGTGTGGATTTGCCAGGGAGAGTTAAGTGTGTACAATCCAATATGATAAAAAAAAAAAAAAAAAAAGTTTCTCAGCATGATCATGTTGAACAGGTGGCACAAGTAATTTTTTTTGTACTGTCTTATGTTTGCCAGTGGTGCCCCCTCCTGGTAAGATCGAGTTCCAGTCAGTGAAGCCAAACTCCCTGATCCTGAGCTGGGGTTGCCCACAAGGACTGGACGGGCCTAAGAGCTTCCAAGTGAGGTGGAGCTCCTTGATGAAGGTGGTAGGTTGCTTGCCCATCAAAGATTCTCTTAAAATTGAAATAAACAACCTTCAGCTTGGACAAAAGTATCTCTTCAGTGTGGCCACTGAAGATGAGGATGGCAATTTTAGTGAATGGATCACGGCATCTGTTTTCACAGGTAATATCAGATATGCTGAGACATTTCATATTTCTTTCACTGCAGTTTGTTCACATTTCATTGAGCCAATGAAATCATTTTTATTTCAAATGACTTCTGTCTTGCAGCGGTGCCCCCCCCTCGACATTTAACAAAAGGACATTCAGAGGCCACGGCTCTGTCCTTGAAATGGACCAAAGCAGACAACATGGAGGGAATTCCACATCAGTTCCTTATCACTGTCACAAGTCCAGGGAAAGAGTCATCAGTGATCCACACTGAGGACTGCTACAAGATGTTCTCAGATTTAGAGCCGGACACAAAGTATAGTATATCTGTCTCAACTGTGCTGAACGGTCAGAGCAGTCAGCCAGCCTCCATCACCATACACACAGGTGAGAAGTTACATCGCCTCCCAAAATCCATAACATGTCTGTCATACTGCACCATAGTTACAAGTGAGCTGAAATATTGGGAGCAACACAATTAGTAGCGTTTCATTTTATAATACAAATACTGTTTATTTTAATATTTAAACCATATTAGAGTCAAATATATTTGTGTATTTTTGTATAAAAAATTTAATTTTATATTATAAGAAAGTATGTATGACGGGTGAACCCAAGAGAGAGAAAGAAAAAGGGAGAGAGAGAGAGAGAGAGAAAATGTAAATTAGTACTGAACTTGCATAAAGTCAAGCTTAAAAATGCAGGAGTGTTACCAATTCACCAGAACAGACATTTACATATGGAGATGAGGGTGCGCCTTTTAAGACAGTCTCTCCTGAAAGGCATTTGTAGTGTTGCACACAGTTGTAAACATGAAAAGTGGCAGAAATAGGTGTGTATACAATGAAAGAAAGACAGCTTTCTCACTTCACTGCTGCCGGTGACTGTGTGGGAATGGTAGTAATGTCAAATTGTTGGTCTCACATAGTTACAGAAAGAAAAAACACCGGAAAGGTGACAATTGACAAACAGTCCTAATTTATGTTACTGCCTCTCACCCTCTCAGCTCAGTGTGTTAGCATGCTAACATTAGCAGTCATTAGGATCCATCATGAGCGAACATGGATGTTTGCACAAAGTTGCATTCAATGAATCCTATACTTCATAAAACTAGAATTTCATGGCAAAGCATCCGATGATTAAGATGTATTTCAGCCTGGACTAAAGTGGTGTACTGACCAACAGACCAACAGCATGACATTGCCATCCATAGAGCCATGCTTCTAGAATGGGGAACAGTATCGGCAGATGCTCAAAACTAAAGAATCAGGATTTAAAATCCTAAACCAAGATAATCCTGATGTTATTATTACTGGTGATTTTCTCTGACTTGAAAAAGCTCCTTAGACAGACAAAAAACATTAGATTACATACTACATTTTGACTGGCTGAGTACCATTTTCCATGTGCCAAGTTAAGTGATGAAGGGAAGTGTAAGTGAAGTGAATAGTGAAACTGTAGCATCCTGTACATTCATTGGACTCTTGTTGATTTTACAGAGCCATGTCTCAGGGAGGTTCTGTCAAAGATGGGACTTGAAGACCAGTACGACAACAAGCTCACACTTAGCACTGTCCTAGAGATCAGTCAGAATGATACATCAGAGAACAAACTTGAAACTGCAAAGTCACTTCCTGGGGCTTTTTTAAGGAGACTTATGATGTTGAACGCAAATGCTAGAAGTGTCAAATGTGTGTCCTGCGATGTGGACACAGACAAGAGCAATGCCATCAACCCCCTGGACCTGATAACTGCATTGCTTCTCTGTTCGGACAGCTTTCTTCAGCAGGATATAGTTCTGAAAATGGCGCTCTGCCAGTTTGCCGTCCCTCTCTTGCTGCCCAACAGTGAAACAAGAGAAATCACAATGATGCTGTGGTCCATGCGCGACATTGTGCGAACCTTCAGACCGTCCCTGCAGGCATTCAGAAAGTTAAACTGTGAGGAAAGAATTGTGCACTCTGATATTCCTCTGGTGTCGTTCGTCAGGCTGGGGAGGACAAGCCTCTCCAAGTCTCTGATCTTGAACAAACTGCTAAGTAACACTACGCAGTACCACAACAGCACATTTTATCATCGGGACATGGTGTGTGGTGAAGTCCCCAGGAGGATTTCAGGTGGGCTAGTTGAAATCAGCTGGTATCTCCCGTGTGGGAACAGGAGCGTTGACAAATTCATCGAGCCACTGGCTGTTGCAAACCTCAGAGGAGATATCAGGGCTTTTGACGAGCAGTTTTCATTCCTCTGTGAGACATCTGCAGCTGTTTACATCTTCTGTGATGAATCAGAAATGGATTACTTCAAGCGTCTGGAAGGAAAAGATGTGAAAGCAAATGTCTTTTTGATCAGCAGTGTACTGGGGAAATCCTTTACACTCAAAAGGATGATAAAGGAGCCACGATTGAAGATAGCTAATGTTAGCCAGAAGAAAAAGACCGATATGGAGCTGATAAAAGCCCTCCAGGAATCAATCTCCAAGATGCTAGAAAACTACCAAAACATAGTGTCGGTCGCAAATCAGGCCAACAGAGCTCGCTGGTGTGGGATCCTGGTTGATGAGGACAGCGATGAATGCCAGAGCGCATGGAAAGATGTGGACAAAATCACCAAATGCATCACTGACACGTCTGAATTCAAAGACAAACAACTGCCTCTCCGGGGACACATCTGGAAAGCGCTTTCGTGGCTGGAAACAGAGTGCTGGAGAATGCGGAAAGCTGGCAACCAGAACACTGAAGTCTACCGCAAGTCTTTGCAAGCAAAAGAAAAAGAGCTGAAAAAGAAGCAGCAAAGATTTGAGATTACAACTGCAATGTTAAACTTCCTTCATGGGGTAGTCACCTCAGAAGTGCAGCGCTACTATTTTCTCAAATGGCTGGAAATGGAACTGGACGATCTGTCCCGGCAGCAGGTGTCATCTCTGCAGGATCGATACAAAGAGCTACTCCAGAAATCTCCCCAAGATGCTGAAAAAATTGCGGAGATTGACAAGCAAATTTCTGTTTGTTCTTTACGTCTGGAGCACTTTTTTGGAGAGTGTGGGCGGCTGTATGAGTGCACGAGTTACATGCCAGAGTACAGCCGTCAGAGAAAAACCAGAGAACAACTCCCTGCACTGTATGCTCAGATGCTGCTGGATGGTTTCCCTCTTGAGCTTGTTGATGGAGATGCAGCAAACATCCAGATGAAATGGATCACTGATGTACTCACTGAGCTTCACTACAGTATGCAATCCAACAGCAAACTCAAGGTCGTTACGATCATCGGAGCTGAAAACTCAGGAAAATCGACTCTGCTCAACACCATGTTTGGAGTCAGGTTCGCTGTCAGCAAAGGAACATGCACCAGGGGGGCGTTCATCCAGCTGATCAATGTCAACAAAGACATGAGGAAGGAAATGGGTTGTGACTGCATCATGGTCATTGACACCGAGGGACTGAAACCAGATCAGATGGTTCAAGACGATCACAGCCATGAACGTGACAAGGAAGTAGCGAGCCTCTGTGTGGCGCTCAGTGATGCCACAATCGTCACCGTTTCCAGGGACAACTCCAGAGAGAAAGACATCTTAGAGTTGGTGCTTCATGCTTTCGCAAGGTTGAAGGATGTGGGCAAGAAGCCGCTGTGTCATTTTGTACATGCTAACATGTCTGACATGCCTGTTGTAGAGAGGAGGAGGAGAGATAAAGAGTTGATGGAGCAGCTCAGTGAACTGATCAGGAAGGACGCTGGGATGAGGAAGGCCGACATCACAAAGGTCTCGGATGTGATGGAGTTTGACCCGGACACTTGCAGCTGGTACATTCCTCCACTTTGGCATGGGACTCCACCCATGGCTCATTTTAGTGTTGACTACAGTGAGACTGCGCACGCTTTGAAAAAGCGACTGATAGGCGACCTTGCAAAGTGCAAGGAAAGAGGCGATCTGACGCATTTTGTCAGAAGGGTAGAAAACTTCTGGAAGGCTGTGTGAGGAATCTGATGTGAACTGATGTGAACTCTGGCAAAGGGAATCAGAAACAAATGAAATGAACAAAGGAATCTTATTCACCTTTTATTTAATTTACAATGCACCTGCAGAACACTGTACAAATAAAACATTAAATGTATATATGTTTGCATAAAATAAACATGCACTTCGATACAGTTTGTCAATTAATTTCCACCTGAATAGGGAAACAGAGGTATGACATAAACTGTATGTACAGCAGTGTAGCAGACAACCGAAATCATCCTCTTAGTGTCATCAAATCTGTGCCAAAAAGTATCTGCGAGAATTTGGTTGAATAATTATAAAATAATAAATAATAATTGTGGTTGAATTATATCAGAATTGCACAGGATATCTTTCTGAATTCTGAATTTATCTATTAGTTTGCACAATAAAGATATAAATATATAATCTCATGTATTTTCTCTATTATTAGCAAAGCACTCACTTTTGCTATCTATACTACAGTAATATTACACAGTCACAGTCATAACAGTTTTTCAGACGCTGTATTATTGAAACTGATAATAAATCCTCATATTTACATTTTACTTCAGATTCAAGTCAGGTAGTGTAGGAAACTGCATATTTAAAGGGTCAGTTCACCCAAATTATGAAAAAATTAAAGAATAAAATCTAGCCACACAGATTATTTGGGTTTTATTTGACCAGGATTTTAAACATATATTTTATGCTATGACCACAACAAACCAAATGCCACCTAACTCCAGAGTTTGAGGCAGAAATCTCGGACACGGCAACTAAAGCCCAAGCTAGGGTTTGGCTAAGTGCTAACAAGGAGTAATGTGAGAAAGGTATGTGAGAAAATGTGTTTTTCTTTCTAATTTGTGTGAACTGACACAAACACACATACATATATATACTCTATATATATATATATATATATAGAGTATATATTGTGTTACTATATGGTGTTGCTGATGTGATTCTCAGTTCAAATATATTCAAATTTAAATTAACTTTCAAAAAGACCCCAATTTTGGTTAAAGCATCTCCTCTATAATCTCTCATTACATGTTAAACACTTATTACAGTCACACAATGCTAACACATTGAGGGGATTGTTTTATATTTGAGAGATGATTAGGGTAACTGAAAAAACACATACACACACCAAGAAGTCTTTGTACATGAAAAAGAATTACAAGAACATTAACAGTGTGCAGTCTGGTCCATGTCGAGTTTAGTGCAGCAGAGTGACGAGTCAGCGAGACATCATTCGAACAAACTCTGTGGAAAGAAACAATATAAGAAAGAAATGGTTTGTAGTTATTTAAGTGTATTCTTTCTTTCTGCAGTCTCCTCTTTCTTCTTCTTCTGCTTTGCTTAAACATCCACCTATGAGCTCTATTTTCTATCATTTTTGGATGCTGCATGTATCCTCAAGGAACTTCTATCACGTCTCAAAATAATCATTCATTGTATTTGCATTGTTAGGGAATATTTTACTCTACTACCTCCTCAAAACTATTTCTGGTGCCTGTCTTTGAAGACATTTTCCCTTGTTCCTTTGCGTCATTTCCTCTTCCTCTGTTCTCAGCGTACCTACCTAAAGTATTAATAATAACTCACCTTCAAAGTCCACCTGTCCGTCTCCATTGAGGTCTACATCTCGCAGGATCTCGTCGATCTCTCGGTGGTTGAGCTGCTCCCCCATCAGCTTCTTCATGGCTTCTCTAAGCTCCCCGAGACTGATCTGTCCATCGCCATCAGAGTCAAACTGGGAAAGTGGATGTGGTAAAAAAAAAAAAAAAAAGCCAAAGAAAAGCATTAAAGCTGAAAGTGGAGGAAAAGGAGGATACTTAGGGGACACCAGAGGCAAAAAAAATGTACTATATAATATTGTAATATTGTAAACCTCTCTGAAGGCGTCCCTCAGCTCCTTGACTCCAATCATATCTGCGGTCTCAGCGAGCATCTTTGGACCCATCAGTTCCACGAAATCCTCAAAGTCCACTCTTCCACCACCTGCAGGGCAAGGAGATAAGTACACAAGCATGCATTATGATCTTTTGTAACACACAGTGCCGATGGGAGTTGTAGTTTGGGCATTGATGCTAGACAGAGCTCTAAGAGTTTTGCATTATGGAAATACAGCCAGCCCTCATATCACCAGCACCAGGTAAATACTACCAGGCTGTACATTGCACAACATTGCCTGGTGACATCCACATTCCTGGAAGAAGCTTAGCCTCTTTAATGACTAAGTCTATTCTAAATCTAAATCATTACATAGGGTTTCTTTGGCAACAGTTAAATAACTAATACCATATACTGATGAGACCAATGATACCTGGTGACATTTTGTTTGTGTTAAAAGTTCAAGTTTTTAAAGTCACAGATTGACTAAAAGCTTATTTAATCCATTGTTTTACTGTCCATATAAATATATTAATTTCACAAAAATGTATTCAAAACCATTTGCTCTCTACTCTAGGTCCTCTGTAGTGCAGATGTCGATCAGTGAATTACTCTCTTTTCCCTCAGAGACTACCACCAAGATGCCCTTAAGCAAGATGCAAAGTACAGCTCCCTTTCATGAATGTGAGTGTGTGGTCGAGTGTAACATCACAACTTTAAAGCCTCTAACATAACAATAGCACAGTATTTCACATTTAACTTCGGCAGCAGTTTTATACAGCTGGGAAAGGAGGGGACAACCAGAAATTTTGGGCCCTATGTCAACAACTCAATCTCTCTCTCTCTCTTTGTGTGTGTGTGTGTGTGTGTGTGTGTTTGTGCTGATGTAATGTGCTCCTGCAGGACTTACAGATCTGCTGGCTGAGTTCAATCAGTTCCATCTCTGTCGGCATGTATCCCATAGTCCTCATGCACTCCCCAAGGTCCTTACAGCTGATGAACCCGTCCTTGTCTTTGTCGAACTCCTTGAAGGCCTCACGTAGCTCTGCAGGGAGAATAAGAGTGAATGAGTGAGGGAAAGAGAGAGATACTGCTGTTTTAAGTGTATACTGATATGAATCACACTTTATTCTTTATTCTGAAAAAAAAAGGTCTGGAGGTGTGGAGATAAAAAAGAAGTGAGCTTTATACACCTCATCTTTGCCGTGGACTGTAATGGCTCAAGGCTACATTCTGCAACACATCTGAAACTCTGACAGCTGTCAGTGGTCAAGTTGCATTGTGGGTATAAAAACCACAATATCTCTGGTGGTTCTGATGCAACAATTTTGATCCTTTGTATTTTAAACTGTCAGTCATGAGTCCAGCCATGTTATAGGAGAGCCACGCTACATCAGTGTAGCGGGGTATTCTTTTATGTGTATTTCTTTCAGACCTGCTAATAGACTTTTCACAACCATAGGAACCAATGATCTATAAAACATTGTAAAAAAATAGGCCTATAACCTTCAATAAAACCATTAGTTACAACGTATAAACCCTTTACTGTATAACAGGTGCCTTATTTGAAAGAGGTCCCTTGATTTGCTTTAGTCACAGTTCGAAATTGGCAGTGTTTCTCTCTATAAAAGTTTTTAGTTAGTTAGTTAGTGATTCTTTATTTTAACAAATGTACTGAGTTAAAATCACCCAAAAAAAAAAAAAATCACAGTCATTTATTCCATAATCAAATACAAATTTGGTTGCTGTGAATGTGGAGTGTTAAAGTATGAGCCTGTTCCTAAACTGTTAAGAATAATCTTTTCTGCTGAAAAATAATCCTGCACTTTGATCTTATACAGTTCGAGTAAGAAAGAAAATCTCTCTCGCTTCACATCGCTGACATTCAAGGAGAGGGACAAGTCAGGGGAGTCTACTGTCCGCCATATGCAGTAAAGCACAGTTTTCAGTCAAACACATGGTTTTGAAAGGAAAGGCAGTTCAGGAAGAAGACAGGGGAGCGATGATGGAGTGAGGATTTGGATTAAGCTCTTGATATCTCTGTACCTTCCATTTCCTCTGGTCGTAGATCTCTGTCCTGCGGCGGCGCAGAGAGAAGACAGGACATACATACAGAGAAATGGACAGGTTACACACACACACACTTAAAATCTCACACTGTGTATTTCACACACACACAGTCACAATGACAAAAAAAAAAAATGCTAGAAACATTTTAGCGCTTCATCTTTTAGTGGGTCCTTCTCTCCTTTTTTTTTCTGTGAAGCATTTGTTCCATGTTCATCCGCCTGAGCAGAGATTCTGTTACAGGATTATTTGGTTTTTGATCTGACTGACCCTAATAACCTTTTTAGTAGATCTGCTACACAATCTCATGTCCAATCTCATTCTGCTCTTGCTGATGGAGAAGCTTTGAATGTCTGCCGAGCATATGCTCCAAAACAAGCATTCAATATGTATTATTAAAAAGAAAGCAGACGCACAATGACAAAACACAAAGTCTCCCTTCAGCCTCTGTCTCCCTTTCCAAACACACCAAAATAAGGTGCACGCATCTGTACACACACACTCACACACACACACACACACACATACAACAAAGCAGATGAAATGGTTTGTATGTTGGTACATTTCTGAAGAAAACAAAGAAAGCTACCACGGCTTAACATGTCCTGAGTTGTGCCATTGAACTTTACCAGTGGGACAAAAGTGAGTTTAAACAGTAACACTTTCAGCCACACCCAAAAAAACAGTTTATAGTTGATGCTGAATTGGCTTCAGAGTGCGTTGGCACTGACAAAAGGTGATACCAGGATAAGTTTGTTCAGGGCGTGTTCTGCGAGGCTGTGACATCAGCAGCAGGAATAATACAGACCTGGATTAGAGAATGCAGGGGAGAGAACAGTGTCAGGGAGATTACAGTGGCAAATTGTATTGCAAATCGCAGAGGCTCATCGGTTTTTCATTTCCCTATCTGATGCTGATTTTTTTTTCATCTGCATCTGTGCTGCCGTCCGGCCGGCACTTGATTGAACGAACATTAACACACCTGCACAGGCTGAACATGCAGCAAACAGCAAACACGCTTATACTATTTTTGGTGAGACTATCGACAAGTTTGCTAAAATATTTTACTGTCAGGTTGAGACAAGTTCAACCACAGGGTCCGGGGAGTACAAATTTAACTTGTTGTTCCTACTATTTTCAGCTTTCTGCTTTCATTTCCAAATGTCAAGTACCACTGACCGCTTCAGAAACTGAAATTCTATCATGTAGCGGAAGACAGATGCCATCAACAAACAAGGGACAAATGCAAACAAATGCAAACTAGAACGTATATGTGCTGTGTTCCTAAAGGAGCATTCGCTCTATGGCTTATTTTTCGTTTGCCAAAGGGGTTTAATAACCAGTCAAGGCTCACTCTCAGCCTGTCCATCTCATATACAAGGAACCCCATCGCTTTCCTCGATCCATGACTTAAAGTAATATCAGGAAGTGTGCTGCTGGATTACAGGATAGATGTTAGAAAGAGTTCTACTCTATAGGCTAAATGCTACCATCAGAATACAAACATTGCTCTCAATAAATATGCTAACATGCTGATGTTTGGCAGGTATGTTTACTATGTTCCTCACCTTAGTTTACTGAATTAGCATGCTAACATGTGCTAACAAAAAAAAGACAGGTAAGGTTGATGGGAATGTAGAAGGTGAGAAACCTGGGGGGAACTTTAATGTCTGTACCTACATTTTACAAGCCATGGAAGCACAGTGTCTCTTGCATGCTGTGTGTGAGAAATGGGGATCAAAAGGAATCAACACAAACTCTGTTACCCACATGCTGTGGTGTAGTATTTGCATGAGGTTGCTTTTCTTAACTCTGTCGTCCCATGACTTGTTACCGCTTTGCACTTCTGATGCTTGTGCAAATGAGTGAGCTTATTATTTGCTTTCTTGCATAGTTACATGAGAAGACTGATACCACTCTTACGTCTCTTCTTAAAGTATGAAGCTACCAACATGAGATGGTTAGCTTAGCACAGTCAAGGGGGAACGGGAGAAAGAGCTAAGAAAGATAGTAATATCCACCCACAAGCAGCTTTAAAGCTCACTAATTAACTCACTATATCTGGTTTGTTTGATCTGTACAAAAACCAAAGTGTAAAAATGAAATGTGGTTTATGGGGGGTTATTTGCGCGACCATTTCAATGACTTTCTGGATTTTCTGTCTTCTTGTCATTAGGAAAGCAGTGCATTGTCAAGGAATTTACCGTACCCAGCCAGTCCAGCACAATGACCCCTGTAAAGCCAGGCTAGCTGTTTCCCCTTGTGTCCAGTCTTTGAGCTAAGTTAAGCTAACCTGCTCCTGGCTGTAGCTTCATATTTAGAAAGAAAAAAAAGCATATTTCTCTAGTGCAACTCTCCAAGGCGGTATGCAAAAATAGCGTAAGAACAAAACACTGCCCATAGACCAAGATCAGAAGACTATTTTCATTGGAATTGCATTTATTCATTTACCAAAGATAATTACAAAATACAGCAAATGAATTTAGAGCCTTAATGATAAATATATCATAAATAAAAGAATATTCTCACGTTTATTCACAGTTGTTATATTTTTCCTCTAGACTCAGCTCAAGGTCTTCTAAAACTCAGGAGCCTATAGCTCATTAAAGCACAGTGACTGCACCACCGCCCTAATGGCTCTTTTCAATTAGCGCTGCTGACTGAACTGTCAGGAAATTACTCTGTTATCGATCTGTGACACGTCTACTGTCTCTGCATAAGGCATTAATCTGAAATAAGAGGTGAACATGATATCTCCAGTACGGTTAGAAGGTTCAATTTATGGTCTATAATACTGGACAAATTGTGAGACCAGTTAGTCTGTCACTTTAGTGCAATCTGTTATATTACCACTTATTCTTTTTTTATAGCTCAGGATTCCTATAGGACATGCAGTATGTGTAAGTCTTTCTTTCTTTCTTTCTTTCTTTCTTTCTTTCTTTCTTTCTTTCTTTCTTTCTTTCTTTCACACCCAATGTGTTTTAAGGTTTCTTTGTACGAAACAAATTATATTCTGTGGCCATTCTCTTCTTCTACAATTGTTCACTTGGTGATATGGTGGTATACTGATGGAGGTCGGGGATGGTGGGGCTGGTGAAATGTCACTGGTGGAGATGGGAGGGGAACGCTGTGATGTCATACTGAACTGATGAGTGAGACTGTCAGTAAACTATTAAAATAGATGGATGAACAGATTTATGGGAGATTTTGGCTATGATAATTCTGTACAGTGTGTGGACATATATTATGTGTGTGTGTGAATGCCATACATACAAGCTGGCTCTGTGCGAAGCCCTGTCTGAGGAAGATACAAGCAGGCCCCACTATGTTGTGCAGCATGTTGCAGTTCTGAACCAGAGCGCACAGGGGCTCCTCAAATTCCTGCTCACTCCCTCCTCCATCCTCGTCCTCTGTGTCCGCCTCACCTGCACCACCCAGTTCGCCCAGCATGGCGGCAGCCAATGGGGCGCTGCTTCGTTCTACGGGGGACACTGCCTTAGAGGAGGGGAACCAGCCGGTGTAAGAAAGAGATAAAGTTACTACTTAAATTCCACTGACTGCAAAGAAAACAGGCAAATCACACCTTAGTTTCTCTCTGTTATGGCAGTAAAATTTTTAAATATACATTTTATTGGAAACAAAATCCATTGTTGTCCAACAGGAAGTTGTTTACAGCTCAAACATAACTTAGAAATTGTCAGATGTACAACTAACTTTCATAAACTAGTTTAGTTACATCCACAAGGCATCATCCTCAATATCTTAATCAGTTGAAACACAGTGTAACCAATCTATTTTTCTCAGCTAAAAGCAGTTGAATTAATCCTTACCTTCTTCCTTTTACTGTTCTTTTTAGAAGCCTTGTTGATGTTTCCCATCACCCTGCCTCTCTCTCTCTTCCCCTCTCCCTTTCCTCCTCGTTTGTCACCACACTTCTCTTGTCTCTCCCCTTCTCTGTTCAAATGTCATATAAAAGTCCAAAATTCATACTACATCCTGTGCATCCCATGGGCCTTTCACACCCAGTGAGGCGAACGCAAATGATTCCACTGGCACCACTACTACCAAAAGCAACTCCTCTCAGTGCACGTGCTATAATCCAAGATCCTATTGGTCCAGTGAGAGACAAGGTAGGCATATGATGTCGCATTAAATCCTTAACTCCTATAGGTTGGTGGAGGCTGACATGATGAGCTTTGAGATGTGTAGTGTGATATTAGGGAACAGCAACAGGGTGCTGGAGATTGTCAGGGTGGGGTGGGAGAACCGGGTCATATCTGGGCTGAAAACAACCTGCTGCTGCCAGACTGTGGCTCTGATTGCATGACTCGACCATTTCCTCTCTCGCTTTCTATCTCTCTTTGCCTCTCTCTCTCTCTCTCTTTCTCTCAAACACACACACACACACACACACACACACTTTTTCTGTTTATCTGTCACCCCCTCTTGCCTGGGTGATCCCTTGAATTTGGACCAACTTAATCTAATCCATCCCACCCACCTTCCCCTCTCTGCCACTCAAACATCGTGCTGATGGTCTCCAAATGACTAGTCTGGCAGAACTCTAGGTATGTGTGTGTGTGAGAGAGAGAGAGAGAGAGAGAGAAAGAAAGAGAGAGACAGAAAGAGAAAGGGGGAGGGGATGGTAGAATTATGGATGGAGAGTTGGCTGCCTGTTTAATCCCTGGCATTTCAGATTAGTGGGGAAGAGTTATGTTGACAGGCCATGGGAGTACGGGCTTTGGAGGAATGGGAGGTGGGAGGAATAGAAGAAGAAGATTTATTATTATTAGTCAGCCCCTATTAATGCACAAAACAAGGGAAAAACAGTGGGATGATAGAAATGGAAAGGAAGCGACATGATACAGTATAACATCAAAGAAAGTAACTGTGTAATTATTGGAAACAGGTTGCAAAGGGAGAGAGTAAATGTGACATTTTTTTTCATATTTCTTTTTATCTGTGTTGATATCAGTTACAGGGCAGTGTTTTAGAAACACTGACATCATAGATTTTCTGAGTTTAAAAAAGTTTAATCAATCTGTCTGTTTATTTGTACATATTACATGTTTATATCTAATCACATCTCTACATTCTGGTGTGCAATTCTGGTGGAAAATACAAAATTTTTATTTAATACATTTTAATTAAGCAAATACATTTAGTCTGAATCTCATAACCATCCTAATTAAACATATTTGGCTGACTCCCAAATGAAATGGTCTTAGTATTTAAGAATAATAACAATAATATGTCACCCATGCAACACTCTATAGAGCATGTTAACATCAGCTTGGTTGTAGAAATCACCTCAAATCTCTCTCTTTGTAGTTGAGAGAATTATACTCATCAAGACCCATGCTATTACATTTTCTGGGAGTTTTAAAAAGCACAAGTGTGATATGATGATATAATATTGAAGGAGACAGAGCTCAGCTCCAGCAGGGTGCAACTCCAGCCTAATTTAACTCCCTGATTGTATCAGTTTTATTTATAAAGGTTTCCTGCCTCAGTGTAGCCTATGACTTCTTCAAATATAAAACCACTTCTCTCCAGACCAGATCTCAGGGCTGTTGAACTCTGGTTACCCCTCGGGTAATGCTTTCCACTTTTATACACATCACGAAGAGAATGAATGACAGATCATTTTAAAACTTGTCTCATTCCACTTCCAAAAATCTATATAGTGATGTCACTCATTGTCTCTGATGCTGTATGTACTTTTATTTGTTTTATTTTTCACTTACACATAGAAATACACCACCTGAAGAGGCAAAACAAACTTTTCTTCCATGCTTTGATTCACAGGCATATGGACTTCGTACTTTGCTCTAATATGCATACTGTGTGTGTGTATATATATATGCATGTGTATAGGGTCAGGGTATATATATATATATATATATATATATGTGTGTGTGTGTATATGTAAATATACATACATACATACATACATAACCACATATACATTTACATATACAGTATGTGCATATACCTGTATTTATACATATGTACTGTATATATATGTATTTATAAATAGACAAACCTCTATATAAGAGGTACAAAAAAGCCACCAGGTGGCACTTATGCAGGAATAAAGCTTTACCCATCACAGTATCACAGCGTAGTGCATATATATCTCAAGCAGAGTGAAGCAACGCTCAGATTATTGCAATAGCTGTAATACACATGCCCAACCACCAGGTGTCATCCTAATGCTTCACTATCAAAGACACCAGCCCATCCTTTTTATTCTAAGATCCATTTGAAAAGTTTGTGCGTCACACGAAGCAGAAAAAGAGAGGTTAAATACAGCAGATGTAACAGTGAGTACAGAGATGAGATGTTAAGTGGGAAAACCTGATTTCAACAACCCATGGCCCAATCACAGATTCCCTACCCGCTCCACAGACATGACTCTCCAACTGACCCTGCAGTGTAACCCCGCTATGGATGAAAAAATTAAAGTTCCATGGAGAATCTATTAAGTAGAGAGGATAGAGAGTGATGAGATGACTTGGGACAAAGGATTTGTATCCACAGTGTCTCAGTTATGTAATAGCATGTGCCTTAGCCCACTGATCCAGCTGGACACCCACCAGATTAGCAAATGGAAGCCTCAGTCCTGTAATGGGCTTTTTCCCTCCATTGCTTTCTATCATATATTTCACAAACATGCACACTGGAGCAATGGTTTCAGGTGGTATTAAGTGGGGACATCTTGCACAAATGTGAAGAGCCACACATAAAAACATAGACACCTTCACTTGCATAAAACCACATGCACACAGAAAGAGGAAGCATGTCTTTTTGGTTCAGTGATAAAAAAGAGAAAAAAAAACAAGCTCTGACACCCCGCCATAATCAACAGCCTGGTGTGAACACAAAGCTTTTCAGCTATAAAACCTAAAACAGAGCCTTTGGGTGAGAATTCATGCTCCATCCCTCGACAACAACAAGCACACCAGATGCCTGAAAGACAAGGATAGAAGATAGGCCAACCGAAAATCCAGTGCCGGGGCAGTAAACAACATGATGGACACATTCCAAAACTCAAGATTTTTGCATGCCATGCTACAGTAACTGCTTTGGGAAGGTCACATCAAACATCTTGGCTGAGATGGGTTTCGCCCATGTGTATTTGCATGTTTCCCTATGCACACTGACATACAAACACAAATTTATCACAGAGGCTGTAAATCAGTTTATACGAGGAAAATAGGTTGGTCTATATATGAAACTCTGCCGAATTTCACTTCAACAAACCAAAATCAAAAAAATGACAGCAGTTTTGCAGTTATCATTTTGTGGTAATACACCAGTTTCAGCCACATAGTGTCAATGTCCATACCATACCATAATACCATAATCCCCGTGCATTAATAAAACTCTTAATGTGCAGTATATGGAGCCTATTTGACGTCACACAGACATATAACGTGCTCATCCCTCTGTTCAGTCTTTCTTTGTATCATCCGTACACATCCAACAAAGCCTTCTGACCTTGGACGTGAGCTGATCTCTCTGGCAACAGAATTTATACAGCATATCCGTTAAGACATCTGTTAGATCAGTTGTAGGCAGGTGGATCAAGTTCAGGTGAATCAAGCTGAACCCAGCTGAGTTAAAATGGGTTTGAGTTGTGCCACTAACATGGCCCACCCCTCACAGATTTAGGCTGAAATCACCACTGTTACCGCATGTTTGTGAGAAAGCACCTTCAACAGGTCACATGATGAGTGAAAAAACATAAACACCTCCTCATCTCTGAATGTCAGCTCTTTCTACAAGAGCAGAAACACTTATTTGTTCTAAATGTAATCAAAACTTTACATTTAAATACAGAACGGTAGGAAAAATGGTAATAATGCTGAATCCAGGTCTTGAGTCCTGTATGTAAGATCCTAAAGAGATCCCAATACATACATGCTGCACTTGCATTTATCATTAAACCAACAATGAAAAAAAAAGTGATAGGTGTTCTTGTTTTTCGCCCCTAAAACCTAAAAAAAAAAAATTTGTCAGTGTTTTATTCCCAGCTTATTTCCACTGTCACCAAATGACCAAAAATAAATTACTGCAAGTTTATAGCTGCACAAATCCATATCTACTTTAACAAATGGTGTAGATTCATGCTAAAGGTGTTGTTCATGGTGACAAACTCACAGAATAATCACTGGATGGACTGGTTTTCCAGATTAAACTCATATGCAGGCTGTGTCACAATCTTAATCTCTTCATGTGACATGCAAGCGCCTGAGCCTTGAAGAATATCAATGATGAATGATTTATAATATGTTCATGGATCTATTACATTTGTGCTGAGACAATCTTAATCTCAAGTCTATTCAAGGTTTTCCAGAGCCTTTGATTGCCACACTTTTCTCAGACGGCAGAATGATTTATACTGTTTTCTTCATGTACCCTTTTGGCACCAATGAATCACATGGAGAACAACTAATATTAACAACCAAAACTGTAAATAATTACAGTTGTCCACACAATCATCCTTGTCTCTCTTTGACTCTGTTGGGAACATCAGGTAAGACACTGTAATACAACTGATCAGACAGTTTAACAGCTGTTATGTGTGAAACCAGCCTGTCCAGACTCATCAAAGAGCAGGCAGCCAACCTACTCACTTGTTCCTAGAATACAAAGAGCGCTAGAGGATTTTAGAAAATCTCACAAGGTAGGAACAAGGCTCCTAGTGCAAATGCAAGCAGCAGTTTAAAGACTCACTATAGTCTTATCACAGAGCAACAGATTTCCTTTTCTGTCTTAAGGTTTTTTGTCACTGTTACGAATACAGTTTAACTAAGATAACATTTCTGCAGGACCAGAGAATGTCCCACTCCTCTCTCTGTTACTATCAGCTTCTTCACTGTCAATTGTCAAATAAAGGCAAAACTGCCCAAAAAATAATCTTAGAAAAAAAAAAATCTTAGGCAATATTCAGGCTGACTTTGGCCCTACAAGAAACAAAACAGTCATCATTCATTTTAATTTAGCCAGTCAGGCAGCAGGAGTGCAAACACAGATAAACCAGGTTCAACTTTTGACATTATCTGACAGAGGTGCTGAATGACCGGAGATGAAGATGGAACAGGTGACACCATGGTAATGTTAACACACATGTTAAGATATTTAGTTAACACTGACAGTATCCATCCAGTATCATCCAACAAGTCAGGTTTGCAATTAAAACTTACTAGGAACTAACTTGTTTCTGTGAACAAACTGACTCATGGGCCATGTTTGGATGCGACAGTAAGAACTAAAGCAGAGTAATTAAACACATATAAAGCGTGGATTAGCATGCAGATCACTGTGCAGCATAAGTCTTAACTTGAAAGCTGGTAAATCTCTCTGTCACTGACTCATTCGTTTACAGTTTGATGTTCTCTATCTGACAAAAACGTATGTTTGTCACAGTTTGGATTTGACTAAAAAGCAATCTGTGCGCCATCCTTTTTTCTGTAGGATGAATGTTGTGCATCGAACTGATTTGAGTCGTGTCCTTTCACTTGTTCAAGCTCTAATCCCCCTGTACGTTGCAATCATTCTCTTTATTTCTTGATGACATCCAGCCCTCCCTTCCTTCAGTTCCTCATCAGTCACTTCATCTGTTGCTGAGTATATAGATTATTCAACTGGAGGAGAAAAAAAGACAACAGAGGAGAAAAAAATACAGCAGGGCCTCCTTTTCTTTTCTGTGGACATTCAGTGATGAGTGTCTTGTGATTGTGAACAAATTTTGAGTTTTGAAAAATGTGTGATGAGAAATGTGTGTGTGTGAGTGTGAGTGTGTGTGTGTGTGTGTGTGTGTGTGTGTGTGTGTGTGTGTGTGTATATGTATATAACCAGACATTGCTATGACAAGGTGGCACACCAACCATAAACATAAAAGGAGTAAAGACATAGGTGGAGGCAAGCTGCATCATGATAGTCAACACTGCAGCTCAGGCTGAATCCGTCTCTTCGCTGCAGATTCTGTTTGCATATATTTCTGTGATCAATGCCATTGTAACAGCTGTGGAAAACAATAGTAGTCAAGTATCCAAATGTGGAAAGAGAGATAACCGGGTTATTTTGACAACCCAGCGCCAGCTGTTTTGGGGCACGGAGGTCCAGAAGATGTTTAAAGGTTGTGTGAGTTTGATGCTTAAGAAAAGTGTCCCCCTTCGTACCGTGATAGTATTAGAATATCTAAGGAATGTAATATAGTTGACATTAGTCTGCTAAAACCTCAATGTTAGCAAGTAATTAGCTTAGTATTAGTCTTCTACAATAACAAAAATAATGGTAATGTTACAGGGTCAGATTTGTATTCCCCTAAAATAAGCACTGGTTAAAAACAACATTAAGTACAACCACATGTCCATACCAAAGTTAAAGATGCTTTGCAGCAGGAGGAAATTGGCTTTGGATGTCCTGCCCACATCATTCATAACACGGCATGAGCAGATATGGTTCCCCTTGATGTTGAGTACCTGCTCACAAAGATATTTGCATAGAAAGACTAAAGAGCTTTTGTGAGTTTGTTGGCAAGGAATACCATAACATAAGGATACAGCAATGTAATGTTCATCTGCTTTCCATATTCCCTGTTCTAGAAAGAGCATGAAAGAAAATGTGTGTGCCACAAAATGACCTGTTGTCCTGCGAACAATGTTCGAAGATCTGCTGAATGAACTTTGGCTGAGCTTTGCTCAGGGAATGGATCTAGAGGGAGCAGTATGTAAAGCGAGTTTCCTCAAAACATCCCAATCATTCTAAACTAGACCTGTGGACTGCTTGCATGCATGGGAAAAGCAGCAAGAAATAGGTTCATTTTTTCTGACAAACTTCCACCTTACCCTGCCAGGAATTCATGGAGAAGCTGGCCAAAAACAGAGCAATATTGAATAAAATACATTCTTCTAAGAAATACAGAGATTAGGTTGGTATACGTATATTATGTAGTTACCGATTTCATCATCATCTTATTCCTGTAACATATTAAGCACTTTACATGTACTATTGTCTCTATTTTTTCAATTTTGCTCATGTTCTCTTCTGCTCTTATTCTACCAGGACCACTAAATAGCTGATCAGATTGGACACTTCTGTCTTATCTGTACTGTTTATGTAATATTATATTATTATTCTTTTCTATGTGTTTCACAGTGTGCCTGTTAGTCTTGTCTGTCATAGTGTTTTCTGTTAATATGTCTGATAGTTTTGTCTCTCTGTTACAGTGTGTCTGTTAGTGTCAATATAGATAATAAAATAAACTGTATTGAACCATCATAGTTTGCCCATTTTCTTTGAGTGTTCCATAGTTTACCATAGCACCACTCACCTTGGCATATGATTACTTAGTACCCAATTTCATAATAAAAAAAACAAAAACAGAAAAAAACTTCATTTATATGGCACTTTTAAAAACAACAGTTTCAAAGTGCTTCACAATAAGTAATAAAAATGCATAAAAACCCCCAAAAAACAATATAACCAAAAAAAACCAAATGACAGATAAAACCAACAGAAATAACCAACAATCTTTTTTAAAAAAAATACCAGCCTATGCAAGTGGGTCTCTAAATGTTTTTTTTTTTTTAAGTGCTACATTTGGATCTAAAATGGCAAACCAGGTGTTCCTTTGTTTTGAGTCTCGACAGTGGGAAATGTAATGGCCAGATGATCTGAGTTATCCTTGTGAGGAGTACAGTGTTATGTGTTCAGAAATATAAAAGGCTGCCATGCCATGGTGGGCTTTGAATGTGAAGAGGAGTATCTTAAACTGAATTCTGAAACATACAGGAAGCCACCCCAGAATAGGGGTGATATGATCTCTTTGTTGAGTGTTTGCCAAAAGCCTGGTGTTCTGAACCTATTGCAGATGAGAAATTGGAGACTCACTTTAAAATGGGTAGAGCAAGAAGAGATAAAGGCAATGTCCTTAGGCACTGCTTCAGTGATTTTAGCAATAGTCTATATCTGAGCTGGAAAAAAGACTGAGCCAATTTCTTAATGTGAAATGTGATTAATGTGATGATTCACAGATGGTTTTATATTCCTTGCTGTTCCCAAATGTTTTTTGAGACTTGGTCTGGGTCAATGACAAATATTTCTGTTTGGTCTGAATTTAGCTGCAAAACATTTAATGATATCCGGTCTTTGATAGCAGTAAATCAATTGTGAAGAATATCCTGATTTTGAACATTGTCAGATTTAAATGGTACACAAAGCTGGGGGTCATCTGCAAAACAAAGGTAGGAGACCATTTTAAACTGGTGAATAATATGACCAAAGGGAAGCTAGCATACGCAAGCTGAAAACAAAATGGGGCCAAGGTTGGAGCCTTGTGGAACCCCACACAACATCACAGGCTGATGATGAGACAAAATCATCAATGGTTACCCTGAAAGATTACTATGCCAACTCGGTGCTTTAGCCTATCCAGCAAGATGTTATGATCAGTGGTATCAAAGGCGGCAGACGTCTAACAATACTAAAATGGAGTGATGGCCAGAATCTGCATTTATAAGAATATCACTGGTGACTTTCAGCGGGGCAGTCTCAGTGCTATGCAGCTTGCGAAAACCAGATTGATATGGGTTGAGAATGTTATTAGCTTCCACTATTTCTAGTATTTGTTTAGCAACAACCTTTCCAATGTCTCAGAGACTCATTTACAATAGAGAGAATTTGAGTTAAGTTACAAGAGTTATTCTTCTTTGTAATTATGAGGTTTGTAAAATATTTGGGTTTCTCTGTTTTGATAAATAAATTATATGCAGACAATAACTGTCATTTTGTCTTCCACCTATGTTCTGCTCTTCTACATTGTCTTTTTAGTTGGTGAGTATCCTCATTTACCCAAGGTGAGGTGGTGGATTTCAATGGCGCCTTGACCTAGCCTTAATGGGAGCAATACAATCTAAAACAGATCAACATAAATATTTAACTGATCAACATGGAAAAATATAAATATTATATATATATAAAATATAAATGTTATATTTTTCATACAATTTTAGCAGTTGCATGTGGAGACAGGGGCATTTTAGTGACATTTTCAGTCAAAAATAAATCAAAAATAAATTTTCTAATGTAAAATCCTGACCAATGAGTGCTAGAGGAGTTTCCTTCAGGCTGCTGTATGCCAAGCTGGACTGCAGCTCACAGTCCATCTGAATACACACATTCAGACATTTTATTCAACTGCATGCCTAGACACCTGTACACATATCCTCTACTTTTAATACTGACTTTGCATCCAAATTTATATTCTTTGAAAAAAAAGAAAATAGCTTCTTATACTGGTTATCCCATCTGTTTCTTGCTCTGATTTGCATTTTGAGCACACTCAATATGTTCCTACAAACAAGTAATCTTACATGTCCTATGGAAGGCCATAGGTCAGGGTCTGAATTCAGTCTGAAAGCCCTGATGAGAAACCTCTAATGATTTACTTAGAGAATGATAATTTTGTCCTTGTGTCTGACTCTCATTTAGAATTAACTTCCCCTACTCTTTCACTTTCTGACTTGTACACAGTCTTTCTCTGTTTTGTTTAGATTGAGTGCAGTTTTCCTCTGGCCTGTGGTTTGACTCTTTCAGGTGATTGCCTATTTCTAATACTGAGACCTCTCTAATCTAAATTATAATTATGTGTTCATCTCCTTGCTCTTCACATGATCTTGACATGAAATGAAAAAATAATCCTTCCTGCTATTTTCTGCTCTACATGATCACACATGGGGTCAGAGGACTATTGTCAGGACACTATGGTTACCGGCTCTCTTCATTACTGCTTTCACAGAATATTTTTTATATACATTTTATAGCTTATTGTGCTAAATCTTAGATGTTGATGCATTGAGGGTGTCGCATTCTTACATTCTCATATTTGGCGGTCTCATAGATGCTGTAATTTCTCATTTTCTAATAAGAAAAAAGCTTAATAAATGAAAATCCTAAATCTCATATTTTACAATTGAAATGTTTATTTGAATTGTCCATAAAAAGACATATTTTTAGTTTTAAGCACCAAAAACCATCTCAATATAATTTTACATCTTCTCTCTCACGCTTCTTTCTGAAGCTATATCAAGAACAGGGTGTTTTGTGTCGGTCCTAAGCCTCTCTCCTGATTGGCTGACTGTTTTCTGAGTGACATATAATGAGGCAAACCACAGGTAATTTAATTTAGCCTACCACTGTAGCTTGGTATAATTCACTGGTAAATGCAAATGACAATGGTCAGTCAGTGCTGAAATGAGCCAAACAGACAATCAAATTCAGACTACAATAAAATTTAGCCACTGGTCTGTAATATTACTACTCTTGAGAAAGCTGAGCAGTGATATGTTGGCTTCCTGATATCCACCAAATTACAGCTCGATGTTGTGTTGTTAATAAAGTTAAGGTAACAACAACAACAACAACAACAACAACGAAAAAGGTCTGATCATGGTTCTGGGTGGGCTATACTGGATGGCAGGATGGTGACTGTAGTTGTGACATCACAAATTTACAGAAGTCCTGACAGCTTGTGTACAGCAGCAACAGTTTTTGAATACGGGCTGTATGCATTTTTCCATGGATTGAGGGTTTTAATCCTTTACTTAGTATTTGTATAGCACCTAGACCTGATTCATAATCAAGAAAGGCTTTCTTGGGGTGTCGAGTGATCAGTGGTCTAAGCAGGCGCCCCATATGTAGAGGCTACAGTCCTCGCTGCAGTCGGCCCCGGTTCAAATCCCGCATCGGACGGCCTTTTACTGCATGTCATTCCCCCTCTCTCTTCCTCCCTGTTTCCTGTCTCTCTATACTATCCTGTCCAATAAAGGCACAAAAGCCCAAAGAAATATACTTTAAAAAAAAGAAAGTCTTGTATGGGACCTTTAAAAAGCACACTTGATTTGTGTAATGCATAAAGTGCGTGCATAAAGTGAGCTTAACAACTGGATAAAAATAAAAATTAAAGGTGTCCTGTAAAGTTTTCTTCTAAATAAACAGTCTCTTTTTCTCTGCAAAAGGCTTTTGGCCTGTCAAGAACAACTCAAACATACTGCAAACACAAAGCACAAGATTTTAGCACAGAAGACCAATGTTCATTTCCTGTGAGAAACTGATAATCATCATTATTTCTTTTAATCTTTCTTCCGGAGAAGCAGGAAACATGAGTCACACTGAATGCATGCTTGTGCATCTTTTGTGAGCAAATGGAAAACAAAACTCTTCAAAGCATCCACACAGAGAACCTTTAAATCAAGCAAGAGTTTGATATCTTGCCATGGTCTGTTCACAGGTCTCATTTCCTCAGATGTGCTCATAGCTGTTTATATTCAGTTCAGCAGTGAAACGCTCTCAAACAGAGACTCAGGATGGTCATTCACTCATTCATTAATTTACTGACAAGCATTTTGTCTAGTTGAGATTGTTAGATGTATATTTGTCAGACAGTATCCAAATAGTTAATGCCATTTTCAGCATAATGTACAGTATGTGTGTCAGCCAAACACACACTAACAATGCCACATAGACACAGACAATTCATTTCTAGAAGCACACTTCCACTCCCAAAGAAAGCAATTCAGTATCCTACCTGCCCAAAGACGGAGTCGACGATGGGCCGCAGCTTCCTCCTGTCTCCTTCTTGCAGCCACAGATCATCGGGGTCGCCCACAGGGGAGCACAGACTTAGGGTCTTGGCCTTTGGCTTTGGAGGCCTCTTCATACTTGCTGAACTCCATCGCCTCAATGACTCGATCTTCTTCTTGATGGAACCCTGGAGAATTCAGGATGAACATATGGCAGAGGTGAAGAAAAGGTGTCACACATAAAACAATGGATGGAGAGAGAAAGAAAAAAAACAGCAATAGAAAGAGCAACTGAGTAAAAGATGACTTCATGCAGCAGATTTTTTGAATGAATTGATAAATGAATGAATTGAAATTAATTAACTGAAATGTATTGAACTCATTGCATGCATCAAGGTTGCATGCCTCAAAATTCCTTGAAAGAAAGGCATTGGAAAAAAAGGTTGAGGGTAAAGAAGCTGCT
Organism: Seriola dumerili; assembly: GCF_002260705.1. Lineage (NCBI taxonomy): Eukaryota > Metazoa > Chordata > Actinopteri > Carangiformes > Carangidae > Seriola > Seriola dumerili. The sequence goes on along the minus strand of NW_019174485.1, from coordinate 19,818 downwards.
GCAGCAAAGGTAAGACTAAAATCGCAGACACTCACACAGCTACTGTCAAATATCATTCATACACCTAATGTTTAGCATTTAATATAACTTTTATAATGTACCAGCTCAGAGAAGTCCCTATGTGGTAGAAATTGAAAAAGATGACAGCCTCAGAAAAACATTGTAACTGATGGAAATCTTGACTGACTACTTTCTGGCAGACATAGTATTCCTGTAAATTGGTAATGTTTAAATAAATGGAAATTAAACAATAAATGAGTGTGAAAGTATGTCCATGCCAGCCAGGCCTGAGATGAACCGTGTTACTGCAGAATATCATGTTGAGTTTGTAGGATGAACAGTGGCAGGGTTTAAAGTACATCCACTGACCTTCTTCATTAACTTCCCCTCCGGCACCTCCACAGACGATACGCCTTTCACATCAGTCATCTTCCCAGCCCAACTTGCATGAACGACCTCTGTCTCTGTCTCTCTCTCCTGTCACGCTCCTGTCCACTCCCCCTCTTTATCTGTCTCTAGAGCATCTGACACTGGTTGATAATCTGAGGCATATCTCCTACTGTTGTCCCTCCTCCTTCTGTCATCCGACTCTCTCTACCTCTTTCATCCCTCCTGCCTACAGCCATCATTCACTTTTTCAGCCGTCGGGTTGTAACCATCTCCTCTCTCGGTTTCTCTTCATGTAGATATCGCTGTCACACAGATGCTAATTCATGCATGCATGTTTAACCTCTGTTGTTTTTAACTATTGTATTTATTAATGTGTCATTTAATGTGTTTTTCCAGGGTTTCACGTGGAAAAACATTTTTAATTGATGAATAATAAAGTCAAGTACAAAAACATCTTAATATTTTGTCAGTGTGTCAGTTTTTTTTGAGTCTGAAACTATTATCTGTCCATGTATGTGACATCTCCAGTAATCCTGTATTTATTTCCCCTCTCTCTCTCTCTCTCTCTCTCTGATCTCGTTCTGATGCTGATGTAGGCTTGTCCTCAATCCTCTGCTGGCTGTGTGCAGTGAACTGTACAAAACACAGCACATAACGCACTTCCAACATGTAACAGTATTACGGCCAGTGGTGTATGAATACTCCTGCTCGGGGCAAAAGGACACCGCTCCTGAGATGTTTTTCGCTAGATGAGATTTTGAATAGATTTACATTAGTCTAAATAGGCAGGAACTGTTAACAGTAAAAGAATAAAATAAGAGGATAAAGTGAGGGGAGATGGGTGGAGAAAAAACAAAACCCAAAGAAATGTTTGAAGAACACAGATAAGGGGATAGGGAGTGTCTGTGAGAGATGAACAGTAACATTTTACAATCTCTCTATCACTTAGTAAGGGACCAAATAACTTTCTGCAATATGAGTATAAATGGCAGGCCAAGAGTGGGAGGCCAGTAATTCTTTGCAGAGAAGGAGTTGTTGAGTGGCAAGAAAATATGGGAAAGAAATTCTCAGGAACATGACAGAGCGAAGCAGCGGTTGGAGGGTTTTGCAAAACATTTCTGGAGCCAAGGACTTCTCCAACCTTACAGCTAAACATTGTTTCACATTGTTTATTCGGGGAAAATTAATTGTGCATGCAGTGTCCTGCATGGGAGAGCTGGGAGATGTGAGCTTAGCCACCATTCGCCTATCGCCCACTACCTCCACTGGGTCGAGGGTCCCAGAACAGAGTTGACCACACCATGCCAGCACAAGCAAATAAACAAATGCGCCACAAATTCAGAGAATATCATCATCAATTTGACTGCAAATAAACACATAAGCTGCAAATTCCCACAACACAAATGGACGTGTTTCTAGGGGACACTAAAAGTGATGAACCTGGCTGGGGCACACTTGTTGTTCAATGCCCAACTGTGACTTTTGAAGATCAAAGCAAAAGTTTTTCAGGGGAGTCAGGGAGAGAGAGAGAGAGAGAGAGAGGATGATATGGTGCAAAGGGCCACAGGTTGAACACGAACCCTGTCCTCTGCAGTTAGGATTATGCCTTCATGGAACCCCCCACCGTCCATCCCTCAGTATCCAATACACATATTAACAGGAAATAACAATAAAAAATATAAAATACTACAACAATAAAAAAAGGTAAATATACATAGATACACATATTAAAAAAATAAAACAATGAAAAAAACTATGTACAGTGTTGACAAAACTCCTGCTGAGCAGGATGTGCAAAAGATCACAGTATAGACAATATCTGTTCTGTGCAGGGATAATAGTCCAAGGTGTTCCTGTAATGTGGTTGTTGATGATTGATGAGGCGAGACGCAGAAGAAAAGGCAGGTGCTGGTCCATCACTGGGGATGACTGGACTGGAATTCTGGTCCTGATACAGAGTAGATGCTACACTGACTCACACAGCATCTAGTGTGTCTAGTTGGTATTACAACACGGCCCGGGTCGGGCTAGTTGGTTACTATGCTCATTTCAGTAGATATCTCTGAAATTAATAATATCATTTTTCCAATTATCCATCATCCACCACTTGTGTTCCCGTGTGTGTCCCCAGAGAAACGTAAGTTTATGTTTACTTAGCGGAAATTGTCACTGCAAGCCGTTGTGACGTGATTATTGTTTACATATGAGTAATATTAATATGCTGCATGTACCGATGCTGTAGGCACGGTGTTATCTGACCATGTGTCTCCAGACGATCTATTATTATTGTTTGTAATGCGCATTTAGTGACGCTGATGCTACATATGGTTTGAGTTAGTATTTATGTTAATTGAAGAGTCTGAGATATTACACCACAGTGACTGAGATGTCTAGGTTCATAGTAGTTGTTAGCTTGTGTAATAGATAATTGTGAGCTATTACAGCCTATTACAGTATCCAGCCTGTAAATATTCAGCTCCACAACAATCATTTCATCTGGCATACATTTGAAATGACCTACTGACACAAACCTCTCTAATTTCAATATGTCTTGTAATTTGTTCCATTTGTATGGTGCAAAAAATAAAACAAACAAAAACAAAGCAAAACTACAAGCTGATTTACCAAGCTCAGTATTTATCTGAGAAGTCAAGGGATGACAAGTTGTTTCGAGTCTTTAAAGAGAAGTAAAGGTTGAAGGGCAACTTGCCAAACAATGCCTTATAAATGAAATTGTTTTCATCATTGAGAGAAGATCAGCTATAGTCCACAGTGTTGAAACCATGTGTGGCCGGGCTGTGGCAAGGCCCAGATTTAACTGAAAAATTCGGGTACTACTGACCCTCTTTAATACCTCAGTAAAACAGTTAATCCACAGATACCTTACTGATACAGGTGACAAAAGATGGACTGAGACAAAGATTTCCCCCACGATTACAAATTTATTTATTTAAAAGATCAATACATAAAAATAACAGCAATTTATTAAAGTTAAGAGAAAAGAAAAACAACAATAGAAAACATAAGTGCCTCAAGTTCCAATTTGTCTCAAATATAAATGAATAAGAGGAACACAAAAAAAAGAGAAAAGGAGCCGTAGGATTAGCAGCTGTGGCCGCAGACAGGGAAGGGAGAAAATTTAAACTGGGGTAGAGCACCTCACCACACTCCGGTGCCCTACACACTCACACAGCAAATCAACAAAGGGGATGCAAATAAATAGTGAAGGACGTGCAAAATTTACCAAACACACTAATATGGGGGGGTGACGAAGCACAGGTGAGGAACTCTACCACCAAATCCTCCACCGTCGGGCCGGCCACGCTCGCTGCCGCACCTACAGCACTGTATAGAAACAAACAAAAGAAACAGGTATTAGAACTTGAGACAGGTACACATTCTTGGGGGAAATAACCAAACCAATACCAGGGACAACAGTGTGCAAACAATGAAACAACTAAACAGACCAAAACACAATAACTAAACCAACAAAACAAACAGAGCAAAGACAGCACACCACAGGCTCAACAGGCAGCAGCATCAAGGTGAATATATAGCCTTCCCCAAACAATTAAAAGCAGGAAGTGGACGTGACTAAACCCCATGGTGACCTGGAAGGGATCTCCCACTACCTGTTACACATGCATATACACAGTGTCACCATAATCTATAGGATGACATTGTTGACTGAACAACTTTCTAAAGAGAAGCATGACTGGATCCTGTAAAGTGCCACCAGTATAATTCTCACTCACTTTCTACTTACTGAGCCGCTTAAAGTCTTTTGTGAAAAAGCTCTGTTGCTCAAACGAACAAAACAATGACAATCTGCAGTTTGGCAACACAAATATTTTCCACTTGCACTGCTCACCTTCAATATAACTGTCATTATAAGGCACTTAGCTGCATCCTCTCACAGTTTGTTCCCTATTCTGCACTTTCTTGACATTAGCTTTTTCAACTCTTTATAATGATGGGCTTACCTGTAGGTTAGTTTAGGTTATACTTGCACAACACGACAAAACAAACATTTGGCAAAGCTCATTTACACAATGGGTAAGAATGTAGAATGTTGTTTGTTTGTTGTTGTTTGTTTGTTGTTGTTGTTGTTGTTGTTGTTGTTGTTGTTGTTGTTGTTGTTTACCAAGTACAGTAAATTGTTTTTATAGTTTTTTTAGGTTTGAATGCTCTGTTTGGTATTAGAACTTGGATTCAATGTGTTTACTTTTAATATGATTTTTTTGGGGCATTTCACATTTGTACATTATGACAGTCACAGTGTACAGCTAGACAGGAAACATGGGGAGAGAGAGTAGGGTATGAATGAGAGTCAGATATGAAACAAAGGTCCTCAGCTGGAATATGTGCGTTAACCATTCGGCCCCAGGGAACCCCAGGACTCCATGTGCTTATAATGCTGTATCTTTTGGTTTGAAGTGTCAAAACAGCTTTAGGTTGAGAGCAATTGGGGCAAAGTCATTCCACAATCAATATCAGTTCAACTGCAATCATAATTATAGTTTCAATGTCAGTCAAGTTATATGGATTTAGCTAGAGAAATTATTTTATCCGGTCAATTCCTCACATCTTTTGAGATACAAGCAGCGCAGTTGCTGTTAAATGCTCATTAAACACCAGGAAACAAAAAAGTGTGATTGATGAAAAACGGTCAGGAATCTTTGCTACACCAAGATCTTTCAACTATGTAACATTTGAAAGAAGAAATGATATATTCTTCCTCTTCAAATGAAAGATTGAATTAATTTTTTTTATATATTTGTATATATATATATATATATATATATATATACTGTATATATACATATATATTTGGCACTTTAGCCTTTGTGTGACAAGAAGAAAGTACAGACAGTACAAGTAAAAATGTAGGGAAATGGAAGTAAAGTAAAGATCACCTCGAACCTAACGTACACAAATTCCTGAGTAATTGCTAAAGAGTAAATCAGAAACAGTTGCACTGTTGCCCATAAAGTTGGAATAATTTCGTTTTCAGACACAATCCTCTGTTTATTCCTATTTAAATGCATCAGTAATCACTTTGGAGAGAGATTGACTACTAAAGTTTTGAGAAGATATACACTTTATCTGTCAAGAATAAATCACATTGTCACAATCATTTCATGGAAAGAGGTAAAAAATATTTTATTCCAACTTTATGAGCAACAGTGTATCTCTGAAGAAACCATGTTAGTATTATTTGCTCCGATAAAGAGAGGCTATTTCCTCAGGTTAGTACACCCTGGGGATTTGTTCTGCTCCAGATTCACCTGGTCTGGTATGGCCAGTAAGCGTGTGGTGGCTAACTAAAAAGCGAATGTTAGCACACCTTAGACATTACTGAGTCAGTTCAGTTGACTTAATGACTCCTGTCTACTCTGGTTTTACTATTACATCGTAATTGACACTTGTAGTTACATGACTGCTACCCAGCAAACATTACATAGTCTTGTTTTACTGGTATCTACAAATATCTGTGTACAAACAGGGCCATAACCAGGACCTAAAATGTACTAATGCAAAGAGACCACAGGTATACAACATAAAGAAGGAGACATGACCACAAAAAAAACGGGTAACTTGTGGAATTTATTAAACTAAAAAATACTCCCAAATTACATAAGATATTCCTTTATTAGTCCCACATTGGGGAAATTTGCAGTGTCACAGCAGCAAAGTGACAGTATAAGAAAGAAAACAAAGACAGCAAAATGTCAGTAACAAATACTTAAATATAAATAAATAATAGATAATAATATAATGTGTACAATTCAATATTTACAAAAAAAAAGCAGCAAATGAAGTATATTGCATGGATGGTGTGTGTTACTTATTGCACATTGTTGCACATGGAGAGTCTGTCAGTTCCTGGTGTGTGTGATCTACTGAGTGCAGTGTTTGTTGTACAGGAAGGAAAGACCTGCGGTATTTCCTTCACACATAGCGGGTGTAGCAGCCTGTTGCTGATGGAGCTGCTCAGTGCTGTCAGAGTGTACTGCATGGGGTGGGAGACGTTTTCCAACAGGGGTGAGAGCTTTGCCACCATTCTCCTGTCGCCTACTACCTCCGCAGTTCTCAGTGATCACTCCCCTCCTCCTCATGGTCGACCCATTCCAGTTCCATTCCAGTCTGTTCTCTGGTCATCTCTGCTCACTGAAAGATTAACTTTATAGTTTATAGAGATAGATCTAACACTAGTAAACACACTTACATATTTTTGTCTCAGTGTCCATTAGTGTTTCCACCAGTTGGACATGTCCTTTAAGCTTCAGTCCTCACTGTCCACACTGACATTCTGTAGATAAAGTTGTCAGAAATCATTTCTCAATGAAGATAAAATCTCCCCCTGATTCTTGGGAAGATCACGAATAAATATGTGCAATTATATTTCTGTCTAAGCGTTGTGAAAGTCTCCTACAGTTCAACATGTGCAACAAGAGAGGACATTTCCTAACTACACTCCCACTTCCTTTAAAACCATCAGTCACAGCAGCAACAAATTCATGTGACTGAATGTGCTGTAAGAGCATAGCAATCCTCCCAGCACTATCAAATATACAGTGGTACAGAGGAAATCTTGTCCTCGGAGGCTTTATAAGAAAAGAAGGAATGAACTAGTTGAAGGAGTGTCAGCTCCTGAAACCATCCTCGACCACTTGTATAATCTGAGAGAAAACAACATCTTTTCTATCAGAATTTCTTCACCACCTGAAGCCAAAACAACTGCTGGTCCCATCTAGGAACCCTAGGGTGAGTACAATACTGACATTTACAGAAACAAGTTGATTTATTATTTTCTCCACCTTTAAGTGATCTTGTATCATTTAATATGTAGACCGTTATTTCTTCACACGTTTACATCCATTTCACAAAATTGTGTGATGTTAATTCTTACTAACTTTATATGAAAAACCACAGCATCAACTTGTTTGTTTAAGATTTATATTCTGGGATCTATTAAACTCTTATTCACATGTATACACCAAGGAAACAGTGACATTTACTGGCAAGAGATCAAACTAACACAATAATACATGGTCTAAACTTTATTAGACCCTGTTTGTCTACTTAAGAAAAAGTGCCAATATCTTTAAAATACTCCATTACAAGTAAAAGTTCTGCATATTAAAATAAAATATCTGCTACAGAAAGAGTACAGTATCAGAAAAATGTACTTAAAATACCAAAAGTAGAAGTACTGTCTCTGCAGTAAGACTGATGTTATTATACAAGAGACAAGCGAAGAGAATCAAGGTCAAGTAGAGCACAGCGTCCCTTGGGCCTTGCAATGTGTGTCTTTGAGCCTACCGGGGTTGTGAGATTTTTGAACTTGTACTTTTGCCCTTTTTGTTGCTTTTAGTGCCAAATTTCCTGATTTACATTCACCTGTTCTGTCTTAGGCATTTTAAATATTTAGGGCAAAGGGCAAATGTTGAGGCAGTATTACATGAGGAATTTTGTAGGAATGTGGCAAAAGGTGCATGGCACATGTCATATTAGATTATTAATACTGACACATAAATGTGTAAGCAGAATGTTACTGCCGTAGTGGCTCGAGGTGCAGCTAGTGTTAACTCATTTTATATACAGTAATGCAGAGGTGGGAGTAAGTCACACATGTGCAAGTCACAAGCAGATCCCAAGTTACTGTGGTCAGAATCAAGCAAGTCGAGTCCCTGCTGTAAGTCAAACACAAAACTGTTGCAGCTGCTTAAACCTTATAAAGCCCTTCTTGTTACTTTTACCATAAATCTCTATGTGGAACTTGAATTGTGCTCTCTTCTCTCTCCTCCTCCAATCCAAATTTTAGTAATTCTTGGACTTAGCCCCTCCCCATAATAGCTGCCTTGTGTGTTTTGGTCTACAGCGTCCTAGTAGGTTGCCAGGTTTGTGGGCTTTGCACCAGAAATCACCCAATCATGTTTCTAAAACAAAAGGTAAGTTCTCAATATGTAGAAAAATGCAAATATATCATGAAAAAAATGTCAAGCCCATTCAAGTCAACCATCTCAAGTCTAAGTTAACTCTTAAGTCATGTGATGTAAATTCCCCACCTCAGCAGTTGCTTGGTCCAGATGTTCTCAACCTAGGGAGTTGGCACAACAAAATTTTGGATACTTTAATCTCTTGGAGCCAAATATTTAGAAGAAACCATCAGAAACATTGGAACTGACAATTCATAGTCATCTGAAAGATGAGAAGGGGACCCACCCAACACACTTCTTTAGTTAAGGAGCCACAAGCCAAAAAGATTGGAAACAACTAGTTTAAATTAAACTGTGAGAGATGTATTTTTTTAGTTTTTAAATGTAAAATCCTTGTTGTCAAAGTAGCAAATAAGTGCAGCTGTGAAATAAATGTAGTGGAGTAAAAAGTAAGAGATATTTCTATGAAATATAAACATATGGAAAGATGTACTGAGTCACTCTCTACCTCTCAAACAGAATTCAACTTTTTTTGTTTATTACAACTGCATATTCTTCTTTGGTGTGTGTGTATGCACCAGTGTATATTATAGTACATGATGGTCAAAAGAAAATCATTGACATGCGATCTACATTAATTCTCTAGCTAACATCTGTCAGTTATAAGTACTGTAGCAGTGCATTAAACCCCTTTAAAGCTTACATTCTTCCCTTATTTCTTATCTGTACTCTTATCTGTACCAACGGTTTTTCACATTTGACGCCTCTTCCTCTATCACTATTGTTTTCAACATCTTATGTTGTCAATATTCTCGCTGTTCTCATGCTGGTGGATTATCTTTTATCTCATGTGTTGCTGTCTTTTCTGCAGTAATTTTAATTCTATTTAAGTCTTTACTCACATTTGTTGGCCTTGTCTCAAATGCTTGTCAACTGGATCTTCCAACCCCTGCCTTAGTGAAAACTATTTGGGTGGGGAGGGAGGCTGAATTTTATCTTTCACTTTTCTAAAAAAAAAAGTTCTTAATGTTTTCTTTACATCTTCTCCTTGACAGAAACAAAGCGAGGGAAAGATAATGTGCTGGAACTGAATGATTGAGAGGAAAAGTGGAACTTTATATGTCAGTGTGATCTGTTAGATTTAATCCTGTGCTGTCTTTATATTCTGGATCTTCACTCTCTAATATTCTCTCTAAATTACAACTACCTCTATGGTAATCCCATGTTTCTGTGGCCTACATTACACCTCAACCTGTGTGTGTGTGTGTGTCTGTGAGTCCAATTGCGTGGGATGAAACCAGACAATTGCGGTGATGGCGATGAGACAGTCAATCAAAATGGATATCAGATATGATCAAATCCAATCACTCAGAAAGGTGGTCAGACATACAGCAGTTCAGATTTAAAGTGCTCCTGGATTACAGGAACTGAAAAGCACAATCCTACCTTGTAATTTCACCTCTGTTTATGCAATCAGTGCTATACTGCTCTCTGGTGGCCAGTAGGGCACAAACACTCAATCTTCAGCAGTGGTTCTTAATGTTTCTAGCTTGTGATCCCTTAACAAAAGCGCTGTGTACTTGTGTCCCCTTGTCACAATTTGCATAGGATTTTCCTTTCTCATGTTTTATTTGAATACATTTCATTTAAATACGGGCTCAAAGAAGTAACATTATACAGGATTTCACATGAAAAAAGGATAGATCAGAAAAATCTGTAGGTTTTCGAGATATCAAATCAAATCTGTCAACCTCATGGTTGCCAGGTTTAAGTCTGGACCAAAGTGGTGGATAAACTGACTGACGTTTCTATCCTTACAGCCATACTACTGGAAAGGATGGAAATATTGTATCAAAGCATACTAGTAACTCCTGTCCCAAACACTTTGTGGTGGCCACAGCTATAATACGATAGGTCCGAGGCCTTCTATTGAGTTGAGCTACATGTACACAAAGACATATCTGACATGTTTGAAAATAAGCATTCTGCTTACTCAAACATAAAGCTAGAAATCCAGTACAACCTCATCTATGCTCCATCTCATTTTTTCATTCATGTCCTTATTCTCCATGTGAGGGTCTTCAAGGAATTCAGAAGCCAAAGGCAATGGGAAGGGCTGTTGGATGTCAGGTGATTTACTGGGTGACAATGAACCCTTTCGTGACCCTGGTGTTGCTGGGCTCACATCTCGACTGCTTTTCCTTCTAATATGAGCTCGTATACTTTTCCCTGGGACCATCAGCAACCCTCCTTCCTCTTCTACCAGTGTGGCAAACACTGCTCCCAGACTCTGCCGTATCTTTTCACAGAAGTGTGGGCAGCTGAAGGCATACAGAATGGGGTTCAACACTGGATTCAAGAATGCAATGGTTGTAGCTAGGGGCAAACCCACCTCCACTAAACTGAGGTTATTCCTCCGGTATTGGGCCGTCAATTCAATCATGCAGAAGATGTGATAGGGAGCCCAGCACAGTGCAAACGCCGCAATCACAAATGTTACCATTTTGATGAAGCTCTGGGACAGCTGGCCCTGATTGATCTGATTCGAGGTGGTGTGGGACAAGGTAGTAGGTGTCAAGGTTGAAGATGGACTGGAAGTCAGAGGCTTATTAGTTTTGGTGGTTTTCTGGGTATTTGTAGTTCCTGATCCTCCGTTTTTGTTTGAGACAATCAGTGCATCAGTTAGTCTCATGGTGCTCTGCTTCCTCCTCTTGCTCCTTTTCCTCAGGATGAGACCTATTTGGATGTAGCTCCCAGCAATCACAGCCAGGGGAAAGAGGAAAGCTAGCAGCAACTTGGAGATTGCTGTTGCCGCATGCCTTACTTTGCAATCTCTCTCCAGAGTGGCTTGAGAGGATAAAATCAAGGCAAAATTATGATAGCACAAATTCCGCCCATCATGTTTCTTAATAACTGAACGGAATAAGGTGTAAGGCAAGGTATTAATTGCTGCCCATAGCCAACCCAATGCACACACCTTCCATGCTCCTGCCACTGACCGATGATTCTGGCACCACACTGGCTTGACCACCAAAAGTAAGCGGTCCAGTGAAATGGCTGCCAGCAGGAAAGCTGACACAAACATGTTCAAGAAGAAAATGGAAGCCTGTGTTTTGCAAAGTGGGTTGCCAAGCTCCCAGCTATGGCTGTAGTAAAGGTATGAGGTAAAAAGGGGGAGTGTCAGGGTGGCTAGGAAGTCAGACATGGCGAGGTTGAGCACCCAGACAGAGGCTACTGTGCGTTGCCGCAGGCGGAAGCCAACCACCCAGAGGATCAGGGCGTTCTCCAAAATCCCCAGGCAGGAGAACAGACCATGGATGCAAACCACCACCGAATTGGCCTCTTTGTTGTTGTTGTTGTTGCTGTGGTTCTGCATGTCCTGTAGCAGGGGGCAGAGGAGCTCCCCCCTGGTCATGTTTGACATTGGTGCTCTGAAAAAAAGAGGAAGAAAACATTGACAACAAACTAATGGATAACTGATCAGACTGGCACTGGTGCTCACAGGCCTCTGCTTGGTTGAAAGCTAATTGCTATGTATGTGACCTCCTGCAGTAGCTGGTGTTTTTGATGCATGCTCATGGTTGTCTACAGAGGAAAGAAATTACAAAAACAATATCTTACACGAATGCTGCTGATGGTGGTGATGGTGATATGACCAGTAGTCGCCTGTAGACAGCTGATAAATCACCACTTCCTTTCTTCATATACTTTGGGTAAATGAAATAAGCACCATACTCTTCTCGTTTGATAGTCTTAATTGATCATTTACAAATCTACGTACTTTGCTGTCAAGGAGACAGTAAAGAAAACCTTGTTAAAGTCAATTACACTACTAATTGTAAGGATCAAAACAACATGACTGACATGATTACAGATGATGACTCCTGTTGAACAGCATTATTCTTGGCAGCAGGGACTTTCAACTGTACAGCCATAACCTGGTATAATCAATGTCACCAAGAAAATAATAAGTCAGGAATGACCTAATAAGGCTACTTGTCGTTAGCATTAGCTTCATTGAAGTGGCTAGCTGGTAAGCCACCAGAATCATGAAGACTGACTTGATGGGCTGCATGCTTGGTAGGGAGTGTATGTCGCAATTTTTTTTTTTTGCTGCTGCAAGACCTGTTGAATGAGAACGAGAATATTCTGTACTCTGCTGGGATAATTATGCTCAACACATCTTAGTTCACCCAACAAGAGGAAGCAGAGAACCAGTTCCTATTTGCTGTATACTGATACCAATGTTAGGGAGTTTAACACGTGATATAATAGTATAAAAACAGGTTATATTTCAGTTTATTTCAGTTGTGGTTATATGGGTTGTGCTTCAGAGTTAAATGTGGAACATCTAGTTATCACTAAATACAGTAGAATAAAGATTTGACTCCTCAAAATGAATGTTGCATTGTGTTGTTATACACTGCATGGTCACTCACACTGACTGCCTAGATAAGGTAAACACAGCACAGTGTCGGCTCATAAATACAGATGTGAGTATATATAGTATCCATGACACAATGCTGACAGGACCGCTTCCCCCTCAAGTGTTAATTGCATATATTGTAGTTAATCCCCATATATTTTTACTTAAAAAATGTTGCATTGTGAATGTATTGGTGTGACAGCTGCCTTTAAAGTTAAACACTGAGAACTTGAATAATCACATTATGAGAAACAGATGGTTTTGGGAAACAGTGACCATAGAGTTCAGAGGAATACAGCTGCTGCTCCAAACACAGCGCTGTTGAATCTGCATTTTAAATTGATACTTCCTTTTTAGGGTTAAGTTCATGAACATAGACTTGAGGCTCAGTGAACTTAATGTAGGAATTCATATTAAAATGTCAGTTGGCTCTTTATCTCAAACTGTGTTCAACTCAGTTTTAGCTGCTCTGCTGTTTGGGTGGTTTTGACATTTAGATGCAGTTGCTAGTTTATTATTGGTATAGCATGATAGGAGCTGATAAGAGGCAATATCTCTATCAGAAGCCATTCTTTCTACATTAAAAACCAAAGAGGGACTAACCCTGCCAGCACTTTTTGAAAGTATCTAATGTATGACTGTATGACTGGGTCCAATATCACCGTGTTTGAATAAGAAAACTGAATTGTCATTTAAATATAATAGAAAAAACACACTTGTGTGAGTATTAGTGAAGCATGGAAATTTAGGCCTGCAACAACAAAATATTCATAACATGAGATAACAAGCACTGATGTTCAGAAATAGTTACAGATGTGATCACAACCACATTCAGTCATCAGGATGCTTTAAACTGAATTAATTCACTCACCTAGATGTAAGGTTGCACTCAGTGAGGAGAAGGAAACGTTTTAATCTTTCATGAATTCCTGTTCTCGTTCTGTCCTCTTTGTTTTATTGTTACAGACACTCATCCCTCCAGTTCTGCCACTCTCTACAGCTGTTATGGAGACACTCACTGAATCCCTGCTACAACCACACCCCACACAGACACATTCGTACTGACATACCGCCTTTTGCTCCACCCTGTGGGCTGATAAGAATTCTGATGAGTGATACTCAGACTCAGACAGGTATAGACTAGAGGCAGAGGAAAGTGTCCCATGAAAAAGAGAGAAGAACAGCCAAAAAGAAAAAAAAGAAATAAGATATGTGTGACATGCCTTTATCTACTCTACATCATCCTGCCAAGGCCGGACTTGTATGAACTAGTTCCTATGACACTTCAGGCTGTGCTGTAATTCCCATGATGACACACCGCATCAACAAAGCGCAGTCTACGTATATCCAGACATATTTCCACACAGACATCCTCTGTGTCATTACCCAAACACTCCTGGACAACACCAGCAAATGTTATTTACTTGGTAATTCACTGTAGCTATTAGAAAAAAGTGTGAAGAGAAAACGTTTTCCTTCATGGTTACAAACGTCTCTGCCACCATCTGCTGGTGAACACTACTCAATATGAAACAATTATACAAATACTCTTATATTGAATCAACACATTCATTGGTTTTCAGTTAAGCGACCTGATGTCTGTCATTTTAGCAGGGGTGGACAAAGTATACAGCTGTATTACTTGAGTCAAAGTATAGATACATCTGGTCAAATATTACTCCAACACAAGTGAAAGTTGCTCAGTCAAATTTTTACTTGAGTAAAATTTCTGGAGTACTTGATTTTAAAAATACTTCAGTATTCAAAAGTAAAAAAAAGTCAAACTTTTTTTTCTTCTTGTTAACACATTGTTGTATTGAACATATAGAATAAAAAACTCATAGACTACAAGCAGTTTATCTGGAAATAAACAAACATTTAATACCTTGACATGTTTTCTAAAGTTGGACAGTTTGGTCGTGTTAAATATAGCATACATTTCAGACAAAAGGAATCTTTATTTGATTAAAAAAAACTTGGACTTGAAGCATCTTCTGCCTCATCTTTATCTAACGAAGCCATCGTTAGGCCACTGCCAAGTTCAAACTGAGCTGTTGAAACATGTGGCAGCACAACAGGACTGACAGCGCAGGAGTTGACTGTGATTGCTTCTTCTCCTGTGATCGACACTGAGAGAATACTGACTGCGTAAAAAAACACTGTCACTGAAAAAATGCAGAAATGAAGAAAAAATCAGGAGATTGGCATTGAAAAATACATCATAATGCAAAAACATCAAAATAAAATACAATAATAAGATTGTAAGCTTGTAATTTTTTTCAATGTCTGATTTATTTTTCAGTGGAATTGTTTTCAGTGCCAATACACGTTTTTTACAAACCAGGTGTTCAATGCCAATGTTTCCTTTTTCTGTTCAGATTTTGTTTTCAATGCCAAATTTTATTTTCGATGTTAACATTTTACTGTCACTGTTTTAACCCCATGAAAAACAAACTGTCACAGGATTTAAACTCTGTTTCTTGTCTGTTTTCTTGTATACAACATTTGGTAAGTCAGAACATGGGTCAATTGAACCAAATTCATTACCAGTCTTTTTCAAGTATTTGTCAGTTAACCAACCTGATAACTGATAATGAGTCCTTTTTCCCCCTGTAGATTAATCATGACTTCAGTGTTGGGAATGGCACTGCTGGGCTTGGCCCTGATGGCAGGGCCCACCGTGGCCTTTGTCCCTAACGGGGGTAGGGTGTCCACTCATGTCAGCATTACTCGAACAGCCCTATTGGATAAAGTGAAAGAGACATGTCGGGCAGTGGTTGAGGCAGCAGGTCATGAGTTCAATCCCACGGTAGGTTGGAAACTAATAAATGTACAAGACAGCACAAACCTAGTCTCACAACATACAGAAACATGCACACTTAGAAATACACACTCATTCACCCACATTTTAATTCATTGTGTGTTTCGATTCATCCTGAGTGTCAGCTCAGACACATAAATACACATAAAGGTTCACTCCGTGGTTTGTTCATGCCACATTTTGAAAGGAATACTTCTACATTTAAGAAATTTTGCTTATTGCCTTTCTTGGCTTTGATAAAAACACAGAAGTGTCACCCAGAGAGATGCCCCCTTTTTGAGATCTTCACTGTCCTAAATGAGACTCTTTTTCCAGGGTGGCAGAGCTCTCAGGGTCTCTTTCCATGCTGAGAGCATCAGGTCTGGATGATGCAGTGGGCCTGATCCCAAAGGTTAATAGTCTCCTTTAAGTGTCAGTTGTACTGGAGCTAAACCTATATGGGGTTAACCTTCCCTATCTTGCCTGACCCTGAGGTTGGCACTTTCCTCTTCTACCCCCTTTCTAGATACACCAGGGAGTGGCCTCACTGATGGGGACAGCCTGATAGTTAGTCACCCTATCATAAATTAAGTCTAACAGTTCCTTGCATACAGTTCCTTTTCCTAAGGGAACCTCAAAGAAGAACCTATTTTAGACCATAATCCGAGTTAACCTCAAACCATCATGTGGAAGAGGCTTACCTTGAAGAGGTGCAGAGGACCAAGCTAGGTTGGTGTGTGATGTCTTCTCTCAGCAAAGTTTACGCCTTTATTTAAGGACAAAAAGCAGTCTCTGTGTGGTACAGAGTTACTAAAACCTAATCTAAAAAATGAAGAAAACAAAAAGGCACAGAGTCGTCAGGAAAGTGAAAAAGAACAACGCTTTAGATTTTCCTGCCTTACGGTAATTTGAGGAACTAATTCATCCTGTTGTTCATAAACATGTACTTACATGGACAAAAGTAATGGTTGCTGTTATGAGGAAGAAATATGGTGTGGACAGGCTACAGGCACTACTATAAGGAAAAGCACAATCTGCACAAATCACCGTGGTAAGAGTTTGCTACTGAGACTTATGGACAGTTCCTTCTTGCTCTTACAGCAGGAGTCCCTGAGCAAAATACACTTCCTCTTTGAATTTCAATTTTAAGTTACAGGAGGCCTAATATTCAAAGTATAACATGACAATGTAGAAAATAAAACGTAAAACTATAAGTAATGTAGAATGTAAAATAGTCTAAGTAATAAGAAATTCATGTAATGAATAATGAGAAGTAATACTGACAAATATGACTGGAAACATAAAAAGTTATCAGTGGATAGAGCCAGGATAGCTGGTGGTGGCTGGTATTTAGCACACGGACATATAAGAGCAGTATCAATCTTCTCTTCTGAGGGAAAGCAGCAGAGGATCTTTTGTACAGCCAGGCAAGTGATAGGTTCATAGGCTAATTTTTTAAAAACCAACATTCCAAATTGGCTCCATTGTTAGGATAATATTAGTCTCTTCTGTCTTCAGGTTCTCTCCTGAAGGAGGTTGTTCAGGCGTTGTCTTGGACCCACGCAAAAGAAAGTGTCAGAGTGCCAAGTTTCAACTCTGCGCTCTTGCAGAAATTACAACCAGAATGGACTGAGATAGCACCGTGACTTTTCGAGGTGGGAAGAAAGATTGAAATCCAGTTATTAAAAAGCTAGTATCTATGGACAGTGGTTTCACACACGATTAAGGGAGTCCCATGGTATGATCTACGCTAGATTAAGTCATCATCATTACACTATATCAGACTGTAAGCATCGAGCACTCCATTCCTAGAAAATGTTTCAGTGTATCCACACCACACTTCAACCTCAAGAGCTATGTGGGTAACTAGGGTACGTGGCCCTAACTACCGGAGATCCTAGCGTGCCATTAAGCTAGACATTCGCTACGAGGAGGAATGTTTCACATGCGGTCAGAGAAACCTGGCAGATTCTTCCATTACACTACAGGTGAGAGTGCAACTACGGCATTAGAGAAGTTAGCTAATTGAAAAATTAGAAAAGAAAGTGACATAACCATCCAGCACAGACTGGAAGACAAAACTCATGGATGAAGCTAAAGAGGCAAATAAGTAGAAAATAGAAAACAAAAACAGAAGAAAGAGATTTAAATGTTCACTTGTACTGTGTGTACATCCAATTCACGTGCCCATAACTCATGACTATGTATGTGTCCTGTACTGAGAAGTGTGTCCTCGTGTCGTGTTTCCACATCTGTCGTCTGTCAGGAGCTTACCTCACAGTCCCCAATATCAGTGAATGCTGGTCGGTAGCTGCGTGACACAGGAACTGCCATACATCAACCTCATTCGCCACCAGAATAGCATGGACGACAACCTGGCAGGTGTGTGCGTATGACCATTCGACGTCAAGTCGTCAAAGTGTATCTGTTATACTCCCTATTCGGCTAGAGACTATGCTTCACTTAATATTTCTGATGGCGCTTGAGTATAATGTCATCAATGTAGATAATATCATTATTGTAGTTTGCGTAAAACATCTGGCTATATGTATAGACCAAAGAGCAGAGTGTTGTTTTGTACTTTATGCCATGGCCATGGAGGACGTGCTCCATTCTGACTGGCTTGGTGGGTGTGTATTATTGTTCAAACCACCTGCTAATTAGTTAATACCAATTTAAACTCACAATTACTAGTGGAACTACTACGCTGTTACTTGATTTTTTCTAATCGATTTAGTCAAAGATGTATTTCAAGGTCTAACATTACACATATTCACTGTTGACAAGAGACTTGATACGTGAAATAATCCTCTCCAAATCAATGTTATGTAAAAACTAAACAGCTACTACACACATGCAGATTTTTGTGGATTAGTTTTAAGACTTACTCCAACACACTGTAATAACAGCATGGTCTGAGTTCAACTATTAGTTTAGCTTTACTGCTGAAGTGAAACTGCCAACTCAGGAGATGCATGGACATGCACCTCCAATCAAATCCAGATATTGTTATAGGCATGACCCCCGTCACTTGTCACCCAAACGTCTTGATTCATGAGATATCAACCACTGCACCTGAGGGAGATGTGCAGTGTGAAATGTCCACTAGATTATTATCCCTCCCTAGAGTCTATCTCTTTAGTTACCGATGACTTTAGAAACGAAGCTCACATCAGGCTAATGGGAATCTACTCTTTCCGCCAAGCCTAAATGACAGTGCAGATTATTATCTCCAAACCACATCCAGATTACATAACCCCATATTAATTCATTCATTAAGGAAACACGAAGGCAACAGTTACCATGACAGCATGTGCAGATGCAGCCCTCAAAAATTCCATCACAGTTAAATTACAAACAGTTTTAACTGACCTCAAAGACATAACTCCCCAGCATGTCAACATTTTATAAGATTATTACAAAACCATAAATTTATTTGACTTCTGTATTGAAAGAAGTTGAATAATAAATTTATGTGCTGAATGTGACTATGACACTTTAGAATAAGTAATTAATTTAGATCAATGCCACTCGTATGTGGCCTTGTAATATCTAGCAGTCAACTGTCTTAAAATCACTTCACCTGAGATGCAGTCATCGTACTTTACGATTATTTTGGACTGTTTTCCCTGTTTCCAGCCTTCTATTGGCTAATCAAGGTAACTTACCTGCCGTCGTAGGCTTCAGTATTTATTGTACAGTTTGTGTATTTTCCAAAATGTCGAAACTATCCTTTCACACCCTAATAGATAATCTATAACGGTAACCAATAAATAACCATACATTCACCCTCTACTCAGACATCCAAGTTTGCCCCAGTATTTAACGGGCTGTAATAAGCAGGTAAAATTCACATGCACCACTCATTAACCAGGTTTAGAAATCATGGTTTGTCTGACTAGGACAAGATCAAAACAAAATTAACTTGTACCAGTAAGTTCAATCTACCCACAAAAAGGCATTACTACCATCATTTTGAACAAACAACCAGTTTGACCTTCCCTTCTGTCCTGTTGCAGGTAAATGTAGCCATGGAGTGCAGCTGACCTGACTTAGCACCAACAGTTCCTCGTTGGTGCAATCAACAAAGCATGTGCATACGCTCTGACAGACGTGGCCTTCACAAATGCTGCTGTGAATGGCAGCACCGCTGCAAGTCTCCAGCTACTGAGGACCATCCGCTAGTGCTGGGACAAATGACTTTCTAGGGTATGACGGTCAGATTATGAAAAATATCCACCTTGTGCAGTAATGAAAGA
>NW_019174484.1:0-101 GCF_002260705.1 Seriola dumerili | reverse complement strand
TGATATATATATCTATATATGATATGAGATTATATGATTCTGTTTTTTTAAAAATAAAACCAAACAAAAAGTCAAATTTCTCAAATGTTAAACGTCTGAAA
>NW_019174483.1:0-125 GCF_002260705.1 Seriola dumerili | reverse complement strand
CGGCATCTAGTGGTGAGGTTCCAGACTGCAACCAGCTGATTATCCCTCCCCTAGCACCACGTATTTATTTTGTTCGCCACGCCTCATAAGTATCTAGAAGAATCTACGGTGGCCTTTGTCTCCCT
>NW_019174482.1:0-143 GCF_002260705.1 Seriola dumerili | reverse complement strand
CACTGAACCCAACAAAGATGATGTAATGCCGCCCCAGTGTGTGAGTTTAAATAGCATGCCGGCGTTCCGGAATCATGAGGCGTGACGTGTAACACAACAGCATCGGCGTCCTGTCCCGCCACGCCTTCTCTGCCTCTTGCACA